>NW_027510917.1:4700000-4952326 GCF_048772815.1 Callospermophilus lateralis
ATCCAAAGTCCCCAGTTTCACATTACAGTCCACACTTGGTGTTGTGTAAAGAATTCAGATGAATATATGGTGTCATGTATTCATTATTATAACTTTGTGTTCTTTCACTTCCTTAAAAATCTTCTGTGCTCCCCTTATTCATCCATTCTTCCTGACAACTCCCAACCCCAAGAAACCACTGATTATTTTATAGTCATCATAATTTTACCCTTTCTGGAATGTCATATATTCGAAACCACACAATATATTTTCAATATTGGCTAGAAAGATGCACTTTAGGTTTTTCTATGTTTCTTCATGGCTTGGTATCTCATTTCCTTTTAGGGCTGAAGATTATTTTGCATGAATATACCAGAGTTTATTCATTCATTCATCTAACCAAAGAGAGTCTTAGTTGCTTCTAAGTTTTGGTGATTAAACATAAAACTGCTATAAACATTTATGTTCAGTTTTTGTGTGGATGTGTTTACCTTTCAGGTAAATAACAAGGATCAAGATTACAGAACTACATGGTAAAAAGTGCACTTAGTTCTGCAAGTTGCTGCAGAACTGTCTTCCAAAGTGGCAGAACCATTTTGCGTCATTGTAAGCGATGAATAAGTATTCGTGTGGGTCCTCATTATTACCAGCATTTGTTGTTAACATTTTTCCAGATTTTGGCCATTCTAACAGGGATGTGGTGATATCTCATTGATGTTTCAGTTTTCATTTCCTCGATGGCATATGTTGTAGACATCATTTTACATACTTGGGTGTCATTTGTTTTCTTGAGGAGGTATCTGTTAAGGTCTTTGGCCCACTTTTTAATTAGGTTCCTTGTTTTCTTACTGTTTAGTTTTAAGAGCTCTTTTATATTTTCAAAAGTAGTGCTTTAAATTTCTCTTGTTTTTCAATAGTGTGAAAGAAGAAACTCCTGAGCAGCATAGAAGGATCTCATACATTACCAGCAAATAGCTTCAGTTGAAGGAAGGTATTCTATGCCTGTCTGATCCCTTTAAAATAAAAGCCAAAACATGTATTTGGTGAAAATTTTTAAAAAATCATTTCAAATAAAAAAGAACAGAACAGAACTTTCTGTTTTGATAGAAAAGTTTTATTTCTTGAGAAGATTGTATGTTATATAGAAGTACCCACTTTTTTATATTTTTGAACCTTCAAGCTCTTTGGGAGAGAACATTCAAAAGAAGAATAAGCAGGAGGTGGAAGAGGAAGAGGAGAAGAAAAAAAAGGAGAAAGAAAATATAGTTAAAGAAAAACAATCATCTTGCCCATATGTGAAAAATAATGAAACTGTATACACACGTATTAAATTTAAAAAGTAACAAGGCTAAATCATGCATTGTGTTCTAACCATTCTGAGAAATCTGAATTTTATTTCAAGTGCAACTAAAAACCATTAAATATGATTTTAAATGGACAGAGTGGTGTTAATAGAGTTTTACTTATTTTCTTCATAGACTTTATTTTTAGAGGAATTTTATGTTCACAGAAAATTGATCAGAAATTACAGAGAATTCCTGCATTCACTCTGCCCCCACATTTCTACCACCACCCCCTCTCTGCCAACACACACAAAACCACCATCACCATGAAAATTTCAAGGTGGAATGGTATATTTTTTAAAACTGAATTTATGTGGACACATCTTTATGACAAATTCACAGTTTGCATTAGGGTTGGCTTTGATGTCATACATTCTGTGAGGTTTGGCATATTGGCATTCTGGTATGAACCCACCAATGAAGAAACATACAGAAGAATCTCAGTGCTGCAAAAAATCCCCCATGCCTCTGTTTCTTCTTCCCCGCTTCATGACTCTTGGCAACCACTGATCTTTTTTACTGTCTCCAGTATTTACTGTTTCCAGAATATATATGTTTTTAGAGTATATTTTGTTTTGTTTTTAGTATGTGAGGAAATTATTGAAGAAAGGACTTTAGTAGATTCATCCAGAAAAATAACATTATTGCTCCAAGTTAGGGAACTAGAAGTGCATATGGAAAGATGTGTGGAAAATATTTAGAATATATTCTGGGGAAAAAATTCAGATGGATAATGAGGGAAGGAAAACTACACAAAATGACTCAAGTTTGGGGGTTAACTAACAGTGTGAGTTGTAACACAGAAATAGAAAGGCACTGGGGGAGAAAACACGTGTTTCATTTGAGGTATGTTATTTTGAAATATTTAAATTAATGTGGAATGGAGGTTTATATTTGGAACTCACCAGGAGAATACAGCAATAAATCCATGGGAAATAATGAGACTACCTTGATATATTATTATTATTTTTTTTTTAGTTCCAGGGATTGAACCCAATAGTGCTTAACTACTGAGCCACAACATCAGATTTTTAATTTTTTTTTTTTAAATTTTAATACAGGGTCACACTAAGCTGATTTACAGCCTTGTTAAATTTCTGAGGCTTGTCTCAAACTTCCAATCCTCCCATCTCAGACTCCCAAGTTGCTGAGATTACAGGTATGCACCACCATGCTCTGCACCTTGGTACAGATGTTAAGAGAATAATGCATAGTAGCAAGTCTTGAGTCATTAGAACACTGAATGAAAACAAGTCTGAAATTAAGATTGGGAGGACATGGTCAAGCAAAGCTACACAAAAGGGATGGTATTGCTTTAAGGAGGATGGCGTTTTTGCCTGACTTAAATAATGCTGACAGGTAAAATATGAAGGTTGTGATTATTCAAGAGACCACTGAATACATCAGCAGAATTGCCACTGGGGACCTCTGCAAGGACAGATAAGTGAAGAAAGCCAATATGGGATAAGCAACCTAAGGACAAAACAAAAGAACATGGCTACACTTCTAAAGAAAGGAAAATTCATACAATTAATTACTTCCTGCCTCTGGGAGTTATTTTTTTTAATCCCATGACTGTCAATTTAACACCTCTTTTGTCTTTTGCCTTTAAGAAAATATCATTTCAAGCAATGAATGCTAAAACAAAGGAGAATTAATTGTGTCTTAGATCATAACATACACTCAGGACATTTTTTTGAAAAAAGATTATTACTATGTGAGAAAATAAATTGAAGTAAAGCCAGTATTGTGAAACAATCTTTTTTTTTTAATTAGAAGAATACATGAGAAAAAAATCAAGATAAAAATTTTACCTAAGAAATGGTTGATTGCCCATTACACTGCCTAAAACCATATCACACTATCTATATCTACAATGCACATCATCCAGATTCATGTATCTGGGAAAGCCAAAGTGAATGAAAGAATTGTTCTGCAGGAACGTAAGTTCAGATTTAATACATTTTTGTGATGTCAGAACTTGTGGGACATCTATGTCCAAGGCAGAGTAACTTGTATGAATGGTAACAAAAATTGCTTAAGACTTAGAAAGTCAATAAAACAATCATAAATACAGCTATTAATATTTCTATTTGTACAACAGCAAAAATAATTCCAAAATTATATCAGACATAAAATGACAAGTCATGAGACAACAGGCCAGAGAATTACTACAAAATATGCACAGTATTTTATCCAAGAAATCAGAGACATGACAGTGTTTAATCAACAATTCTGCCTCAATTCGGATGCATCTACAATTCTTGCATGTCCTGCACAGAATGGTATACTTTCCAACTACATATTAGGTAAAGAAAAAGGGACTATTTTTATATTTTTCACTTCATTGTATGTCGCGACCCCTTGCCCGCAAGGAAGACGCAACTCAGGAATCTTCTTTCAGCAGTTTATTCAGGCCCTTGATATTTCTTCTAATTTTTGGTCGGATGCCCCTCCCAGACTTAATAAAGCATCCCAAGCCCCAATGCGAAGCTGCCACGTGGAACTTTCTCACAGGGTGCTGAAAAACCATGCACCAACTCTCCCAAACAAGGAGTTGTTTGTCACAGACCACAGTGGAGCCAGCGCCATCCTGCAATGGCGACCATAATCTGCAGAAGCGGCTCACCACAATTGTATTATTGGCCTCATTATGCATAATCATATCTGGTTCTCTTTCAGGTTTGCTCTATTTTTTTCCATACTTTTTTATTGTTCATAAACACATGCTTTTGCCTAGAAGAATTTTATAATAGATTGTACATAAAATCCAACCTGTGTGAAGAGAAAATATTTTTCTTTAACTAAACTCTTATTTTTCTAAATATAGTGACCCTGAAAATGTTTTGCTTAAGGAAAGACATGATATTTAAAATATATGGACTCATAAAATTCTTCCAGTTTGCAAATGAACTCTGGTTGTTCATAACCCTTTCTTGTAGGTTATTGTAAACTTAAGTTGGTTAGAAATCAACAAATAGTATGCAACTTTATTCTAGCTGTTAGTCCAATGGTTGATGATGATTATATCCATTAAGAATACATGTTGCCTTTATAAAGCTATAAGAATTTTTTGAAAGAACTTTAGACTCCCAGCTAGCACATACTGAAGTTCACTTTTCTTTTCCTCTAAAATTAGACTGGCAGCAAACATTTATGTGAGTTACTGAGCCTGACATCTAATTAACACAGTCTTTACAGGTTTAATGAGCAGTGATAAATTTCTATCCTTTCTTTGGCACATTTTAATTAGTTGTAATTATGAGTGGAGTGACCTGAAAAGATTGTTGTCCCACAGAATCACAGTAAATTTGTGTAATTTATATTTGCAGGGACAGAATGTGTTTTTATGTCTTGAAAAACCAAAAGGTTATTTAAGCCACTATAGTAGTCATATAAAATCCTCTGTAAAGCTCAGGTAACTAATACATTGGACATTCATATTTTACCAACATCAAGTGAAATGCCCCATAAATCACATTTATCACAGACATTACTGCGAAAGGCTGAGACTTTACAATTTATATACAACCTAAACTCATGTGTGTGCGTGCATATGTATATGCCCACACAAACACACAAATATCACTTTTTAATTTTATCTTATTACTAGAAAAATTATATTTTTAAATTTCTAATATTATTTTAAAGCATGATTTATTTAAATGAGTAGAAAAGTTGTCATGTTTGCACATTTGATGTTTGAAAAGTGTTATATATGCATTAGGAGTAAAATTAAGAAAAAGGTAGATACTGTGCTTATATTTATGAACATTACAATATTGCAGAAGAGAAAAGCAAGCAATGCTAATAACCACCAGCATATGCAGGATACTTGTTATAATGGGAAAGCCTACTATTTAGATACAGGTTCTATGGAGAGGATGATGATATAAAAAATAACTAACTCTTCCCTTGTGCTTACTAATGGCTAAGATGCAATTATAAGGGTTTACATAGTCTTTCAATAACTGAAAATTGTTAGGAATAGGAGTTCTTACTGAGGATAAATCATAGAAATCAATGTCTAGTATATAGCATTCACAACCTCACATTCAATAGAATACCCTATGCATTCTACCACTTCCTTAAGGGAAGGAGAGTAAGTTTGGACTGCCTTCCTTTCTCTATTTTGAAAACACCTTTGAATGACTACTAAACATCATCAGTACCAAATATGAACTAATACTCCTATTTCCTATAACTTCCAAATTTTACTCCTCCCCTTTGCTATAATTCCCTTTAAGCTTTCTTCTTCACAAAGAAATCTAATATCCCAATCATCTTAGGGCAATTCTATGCTTTCTATCCTGAAGACTTTCTTCCAGGTCAGATCCTCCAATCATTTATTTGCTTTTGTTGTTGGAGCTTATATGTATGTATATATTTTACCAAAGAAACAATTCTCTCAATCATTTCTTTAACAATTTCATTAAATATAATGAGATGTTGTGCTGAATTTTATTATATGAATTCAGCTCTAACATATCTCCCATTCTAAAAACTTTTCTACAATAGGTCCTTGACATTGCTTCCATTATCCTCACATACGTGCCTCCCCTTCAATGGCAGGATCATTAGTTATTTATAACAAATAGAATGCAGCACAAGCGACATCCATGACTTCTAAGGATAGGATAGAAAAGACAATGTCATTTTATGCCTTGAAGGTTGAAGTACTTTCTTTGGAACCCTAAACCAACATGTACACATTTTGACTACTCTGAGGCTACCATGCCAAATAATGCATGTGAAAAGACCTAGAAGAATGGTCCTGTCACCATATGAAAACAGAAATTCCTAGCTAGCCTCATTCTCTCTAGATCCAGCCTCCACAAGAATGCAAGTGCATGAGATCCCGACCCCATAATGCCCAGGGCAGTCCCAAATTCCTAGCACATAGAAACTGTAAAAGGTTATAAACCAATCACTCTAAGTTAGTAAGTTTTGTGTGATTTGTTATACAGCAAAGATGATTGCAAAGAAATTATTGTATTATATTTTATATCAAGCTGGGTTATGCTATTCAAGTGTTATGGAGCACTTTTATGTCACAGGGTAATTTTCCCATTCTTTCTATATTCTTTTAATTCTTAGTATTATTACCTCATAGAAATATTCATTAAAATATCCTGTCCTTAAGTGTAAGCACAGAAAGGAGGATATTTCAGTTGAACAGTTATTCTCTTGATTCAACCGCCAGTAGATTCAGAGAACATTCCTAAGGATCAGAGGTTTTCATGGTCCAGCCCCTGCCTGAAAACAGTAATGTACTATGGCTTCTGGCAAGTTACTTAACATCTGTGTAACATTTTTTGCTCAGCAAATAGGCTATAAGAATTATTACCTCTTTCACAGGGGTATTTTATGGTTTAGATAAAGTTGCATTTTGAAAATATAAAAAAAATACAATTTCAAGGTAACATTGTAAACATACTATTCCATTCTCATTTCTGACCATATGGAGTGGGACCTAAGAGGAGTTGGTGTTTAGTTTTCAATGTTTGCACTATTTAAATTGTCACTGTACAACATGCCACCTCCCTTACTAACCATTTAAATACTGAAAAGATGGTTAAATAAAAATCCATGTGCCATTTAGAAATGGGTACTATTTTGGGCTTCATTTCCCTAACTTCTTGGAAAATTTGCAAGGTCTTATGAGGCATTAACATTTCCAATCTTTCTTAGATATGAAAGAAATTTTTTCTCTAGTGCAATTTTAAGAAGACAACATCAGGGAACAATTTGCTATGGAAATCTAAGGTCCTGATTAAGTCTCAGTGCATGTGTTCTAATAAGAACCCATCAAGGTTTTCCTTGGTTATTGGTGTAAATCCTTTGCCTAGAGGTTGTTTGTTTCCACAATAAAAGCTTGGATTATTCACATAAAAATAATTTTTAATGAAGATTTAGAATTAATTGAGTTAATACTCATTCAATTTTAGGATTGTACACATGGATTGAAACACATAAGAAATACGGGAAATAATAATCTGATATACTTTCAGCAAAGAAATTTTAACAAAACATGGCTGATATTAAGGACATGGGAATTAATTCACATCTTTATTATATGCCAAATTTCAATCAATTTAAATGGCAGTATCAAGCTAAATTTAGCAATGTTTAAATTAGGCTGACTATAACCCTATGCCCACACAAGAGCTTAAAATAAAACAGAAATGTTAAAGTGTCTCTCAACAGATATTTAATTTTCTCTATTTTGTTTTTAAAATACTTGTAAAGGATTTTATACTTTCTTTCTAATTTATAATAGCCATACTTACTGAGAAATAATTAACCCATCTCTGGGCCAAGAAAATTATGCTATTTTTAATCTCATCCATTTGACATTTTTGTGCTCTTAAATTCTGTCATTTCTTCCATAATGTATTCCTATCAATTGAGTCCCCAATATAAACTCTTTCCAAAACAGGTTTTGAGACACAAGTTAAATTAAATGGAATTTACTTAATAATCTACAAAATAAAAGAAATTCAGCATGAATTCCAATAGCTTTATTTTTCTTGTCTCCAAATGATTTAACATCTTTTGTTATTTTGAAAATTACAATGTCTGGCTGAAGCTCAATATTTCTAAGGCAGGTCCTCTGCACTCCTTAGCTGATTGCTGCAGGGGTATCTCCATCTGTCCCCAAACGTCCTCCACCTGTTCCTACTGTCCCATTATCACCCATCCATGGACCATGGAACTTCTGCTTAAATGCATTTTCTTTTTTAAAGATCAAAGCCAGAGATGCAGATCTCTGAAAGGGAAATTATGTCATAGAATCCTTTCAAAACAAGAAAAATAGGACAGTGCTGAAGCTACACATAACCCTTGGTATGGCAAGGAAACCATGTATCTTGAGGAGAACAGTGCATGTTGCTTAATTCTCACACCACCTATTCATACAAACCTTCTCTTCAGTCTCAGATAATTGAAATCTTCATGTCCCAATAAGAGGACAGGAATTTCTGTTGAAAACAAAACAAAAACAAAAACAAAAACAAAAACCTTCTATAACTATTCAATCTAAACTTCCCTTTATGAATAGAAATAAGTAATCAAAATCTCATTGCAAATTTCAGAAAAGTTAACATTCTAATGACGGAATTTGGAAGTAGGAAGACAAAGCAAAGTAACTCTTTACCTTGTAGATAACTAGAACCCAGAACATTTAGATGAAGTGTTATTTGTGATTATTTTCAGTAAAGTAATTAATCTGAAGCTAGACATTGGATGAGAAATGGAGAGATCAGTAGTTTTAGTTCTTTGGGTGTACATGTAGTAGATTACATGTATCAAAATAATTAGTAAACAAAAGAAATTCTTTTTAAATAAAATTCTTAGGCAGGATGATTTTTAATTTTATCATTTCTGTTTTAAAAATGATAAACATTTTTTTTTTTCTGAAACTTGGTTGGAGGGGAGCTTGTAGCAGAGTGGGAAAATTTCCAACATGTTAAAATCAAGCACCTCTCATTCTCATTCTTTTTCTTTTTGCAATCAGTCCCATAAGTTATAAACCATTCTATCATCCATACAATAAAATTAAAATCATGGTTATGGCTTCCTAAGTTCTGTTGGCTATGTAGGTACAAAACTACAATGACATTCAACAATACTGGAAAATAAAGCATCTACACAAGAAGGTATAAATATCATTTAAAAATAGACCCTGTTTTTGACATGGAATAGGTTCATGATGCAGGTACATACCCACCTAGATAACAAAGAAAATCAATGGAGAACTAAAATTGGAATTTAGGACTTCCTCTTTCACATTGACAAATCATACTTGTCAATTTTATTGGTAAGTGCTCTAGCAACATAAGCTTTGATTTTAACCAAACAGAGTTTTATCAAGAGAGTATAAAATCTATGGACTGTGCAAGCAGTTGGTCATTTACCTCAGAGATACAGAGGAAGAAGTAGTGACATTGTACTAATTACCAACAATATTTTCTGGTTATTTAAAAAATGTTGCATATTTATTGAGATAATTCATTAGTTTGACTAATGAATCTCTACCATCAAAGGAAGAAAAACTAAAATGAAACATCCAGTTAACTTATATTTCCCTTTTTGTGTCAATTGCTGTAATATCCAACAATCCAAATGTTACTCTCAGTATATCCTCCCAGCCTTTTTCTAATCTATATTCCCTACTAAATGATAGGAGTATAAAAAAAGTAGGAATATTGTATTTTTTGTGTCTGGTTCAATGTCTGAGTTTACTAAACATCCAATGACTATTTCTAAAGTAAATGAATAAATTTTTATATAGTTATTATTCTAATTTCCTCTAAAAGTATAGTCATTTATTCAAGTTTTTTTTAAAGAACTTGTACTTCATGAATATTTAATTCACATACTATGGTTTTTCATATATTTATCATTTTAATCAGAAAACTTTTTCAAACATATATTTAGATATGGATCCTCGCTGTACATGACAACCATAGGTGGACCTGTGCAGGGTCTTTTTGAAACTTCCTTGGGGACTCTCAATAAAACCAAAGGACACAAAGGGCACTTTGTCCTTCTCTCTGAGAGGACATACTCTCTCTTGAAAGTGTCCCCATTCTCCTTCTCCTACCCTTCTAATAAACTCATGTTTGTAACTCTGGAAAAAAATATATTTAATGTTTTTTCTTGTTTTCACTTCTGGAAATTTATTTATACTAGCCTTAAAATCTTAAATCTTCTTTGCTTAATGCTAGTCCTAATGGTTTTGATTCTGCTTTTGCAAAAAGACTTTAATCCTTTAGTGACTATAAATTGTATAAAGGTGACAGAAATACATTTCTGACTTATATTTGACATTCAATTTAGAAAATCCCACTATTTCTCTTCTATGTAATAACAAATTTGTGGGCCAGGAATGTAGCTTTGTGCTACAGCTTGTCCCTAGCATGTCTGAGGCCCTAGATTTGATTCTCAGCACTGAAAAATAAATAGATAGATAGATAGATAGATAGATAGGTAGATGAAAAAGAACTAAAGTTTCATGTTTTGTAGATGCTTTGTGTAAATACAAATACATTAAAATACAGGTGACTCAAGAGTTTGTAGTCCTAATTACTGCATTATATAATTGCACAATATATTCAAAATAATACTCTTATTATCACAGATAACGATATCTCCTACGGATTGCAGATAAAATTCTTGGCATACTCAAGTCACTGCCTACATTATTTTTAAAAAACAGTATCCAGTGAGATCAGCTATTCTGTCTTTGGTTTGCTATATCTACTAAGCAGTCCCTTCCCACAGCTTAAGCACTTTTAGAATGTTAATTTTATCAATTAATTTGAGTATAAAGGAAGAGTTGGGATATAGTTTCCCTCGGGTAAACAACATGTGAGAACACTGTGATGGATTTTCAATGATTTCCCATACGTATAGTCACTCTGTGTAGCATCCTGTCTACAGATGACACATCTCAAGCATCTCATTTTTATTATCCTCATTTAATTATTAGGGATTTATAGTCATTGGCAGTTGGAGTGCAGTAAGATTATGTCCTGGTTTTCATGGACCAAAATCATAGTAGAGAATAAGTACTGAAATGGGAGTAAAATAAAATACTTCTGTTGAAAATGATAATGATGTGAACTAACATGATATTTCCACTAAAGGCCATATTTGAAGACAGAATGCTTCCTACACATCAGAACATCTCACACAACCCTCGCCACTCTGACTTATTCATATAAAATAACTAAAGACTACGGAGATTTTTATGACAAATGTTAGTCACTTCAAAGGTAGAGAAGGCAGATTTTAAAGAAGTCCAGGGGTTTTGGGTGTAGTTTAGTAGTGGAGTCCATGCTTAGCATAAGCAAGGTCTTGGATTCCATTCCCAGCACCATTAGAAAGATAAAAATCAATCAACCAATTAATCAATCAAACAAACAAACAAAGCCAGGTGACTCAAGAGTTTGTAGTCCTAATTACTGCATTATATAATTGCATAATATATCTACATCACCGATGGTGCATTTAAATTGTAGTTATAAAGAATAATACCTGAACTTTGAGTTGTCAATAAATTATTTCAATTCTTTATCTTTCTGATATATATATATATATATATATATATATATACATATATATATTATATTCTGATATAATATATATATATACATATATATATTAACATCAAGCTAAGAAAAATAAAATATCCAAGATATTTAAATTGTGCATAAATTTAATGAAACACTCAATTCATCCAAAGTTCTCATATCACTAATTATAAATCTTGATTCTTTGAGAAGATAATGGATAGCACACCTTTTTCTCCCTTTGGTCTTGTTCTAATAAGCGAGAAAAAGCATTTACACTTGCAAGTTATTTTCACATCAGTGCTTTTAGCAACATTTAAAAATAAAGAATAAGTGCTGTAATTTAAATTTCTTACATAAACTGTGTTACCTAATGGTTAGTGACTGACCTAAATAATGTTTTAACATCAGGTTTGAAAGTACATTTTATATTTTCTGAGATGTACAGCTGGATGATATATTTTTGTTTGTTTTGTGATTTTTGTTTAAACTAAAATGTTTTCAAATGTAGTAGAATTTGATATATATTGACAACCTAAATTCAAACCTAAATGTTGAAAAAATCAATTTTAATTTACCTAAAATATACCAAGCAACTAAATAAATACAAATTTTAAGTAATCTTAATTTCCATATTTTCAATGTATTGTAATTTGTATTAAAGATTAAAGATAAATAAGAATAAAATTGTGAAATATGACTTTCCATAAAGAAAACATCTCTGGATGCGATTACAATAATTCCAATTTAGAAGATAATACCATTTACTAAAGTAAATGATTTTATTCAATATTAAGTCTATAATCATAACTGTGTATTCTCTGTTGTTGATATAATAAATTGTCACAAATAATATTTTCTTAAATATCATAAATTCATTGTCTCACTCTTTTGTAGGTTAGAAATCTATTATTCTGTCTGTAGTAATTCGAGATGGCAGTGGGTGCCTTCCTTTCTGGAGCCTTTAGAAGAAAATGTATTTCCTTACCCTCCCCAGTTTCTCAAGGATTCCCATGTCCCTTCAGTCATGGCCTCTTCCTCCATCTTTAAAGCCAACAGCAGTGACCTCTCTGTGCTTTTCCATCATAATTACATCTCTCTCTCTGACTCCTTTCTGTTCCATTTTTTCTACTTTAGAAAACTTGCTATCACATTGTGTCTACATAGATAATGAAGGATGATTTATTTTAAGATGAACTAAGTAGCAATTAATTTCATTTTCTGCCTTAATTTTCATTTGCCAATCACAGCATATTTATATACTCCAGAGATTAGAATGTATGTATCTATTATGTATCTTTGGAGATACATAATTCTGCCCATCACAATAACTTATCCATGGTTTTAATTTAAACACTACTGATTCTATATACTTTTATTTAAGCAAAGTGGCAATGATAAGTACTTCTTTCTGGTGTCATTAATTTCTCTTTCTTTATTTTTTTGTATGTGGTGGCATATTTTATGATGGGACAAGGAAGGATAAGTATCCTCAATAACATATAAATGACCCCCAGTCTTCTCTCTCTGGACCTCCATATAATTTCATTTTGAGTTTTTTTTTTTTCTTTAACAATGACCAAGACCTAGAATTAAGGAGCATTTCCTAAGGCCTTATTTCAATGGAAAAGGAAGTGAGAAAATATTTATCAAATACTGATTCTATTGCCAAAATGTAGGCTAAGATCAGTGCCTAAAAGTACAAAGATTGTATTTTGGGAAAAGAACACATTTTATTATTATGGTAATTTATTTAGAATTACCATTAAGCTGGTATAGGTTAATTTAATGACTCTACAATCAAATGGAAAGCAACTATAAATATGAATGCAAACATGAGACCAGCATGGGCCCACATAGAATATTCCAAATCTTCTGAAAACCTCAGAAAAGGTTTAGAGACCCCACTGAGCATTCTGTGAGAATTTGTGTAGGAAAAACAAAAATACAAAATGAGAAAAGTGGTAGATTTTGCACAGTCAGCGTGTCTAAGCTGATCCATTCATCTTTGGGGAAGTCTCCTGTTTCCGTATGGAGGATTATATTGTCTCAACAAAGCTTTTTCATTGCCCTATTCTATAAAACTGTTGCATATCAGAATGTCTAAAGGTCTAAACCATGGTGGATTCTAGTATGGTTGGTGACAAGTGGACAGAAACTTTTTCTCATAATTCCAGCTGCTCTTTAAGCATTCAGAAGTAAGTTTTTAAGCATCTCTAGTGTCAGAGACCCATCACACATACCTCTCTAACTTGAGCTACTGTCTTTGCAAGATGCTGTATTTTTTGACCTGATTACAATTTATAACTGTGCTTGTGCCCTAGAACAAACACCACAGCATCAGATATTCCCCCAATCCTCTTATATGTTCAGATATAAACCCACATCACACAATCCACTGGTACATTATTTGTTGAATAAGCAAGTGTCTTATCAATACATTATTTCAGAGCATAAAGCTGAGAAGATAGCAACTTCAGAGTGTACACGTCTCTTGAAACAATGGAATGCCTATAAGAATATAATCTATAATGGGAAAATTTACCCAAAGGGTCAGATGCAAAACACACTCTAGTAATATTATTATACTTTAATAATTTAAGGATAATTTAAAAACTTTTCTTAGTCTAGAGACAAACAAACCTATATAAAGACTGATTTAAAAAAATATATCACAAAAAATGTCAGATTGACATGCTTTTTCAGAAAGGTTCAGCAAAATAAAGCAGGGAACTCATAATTCAAAAATGCTCAAGGAAAAAATGCACCAAGAATTGGACATCTAGCCAAGTACCCTTTTATACATCAAATCCTCCAAGAAATTGTCCAAGTAAGAAATAAAAATATTCTATTTGTGAGTATTTTTATACAAAATGAAATTGTTATAAGAAAATCTTCTCACTAATAGTATGAGTCTTACAAGGTTTTAAAGCATAAATTTGCAACACCTTTGAAGTTCAGATCACCCCTATTTAAATCATTTGACAAATAGAAATCCATTAATTCATTGTTATATTTATAAATCCAAGAAAAACACTCACTGCCACAAATACTAAAGAAGGTTTTGAAAACTAAGTATGTATTTATCTAAAAGCATTCACTAGGACTAAATAAATGCTTTCTTAATAAAATAACATATAAATATGAGAATATTTGAGTATTACATATATTGGTATAATAGTTTGTGTATTGTTTAATGGGCTAAAACTGAAAACCAATTTACAATAAATAAAGAAAAGGTAAGAATGTCCACTGTTGCTGCAATTATTTGATTTTTGAAGGATGAGGAACTTGCCAAGATAGTTACAGAATAGAAAGAAGTTAAAAATAAATGACTGACTCTTGGCTTGAAGAATCCAATTTCATAAAGCTAATTACTCCAAACTTACTAATTGCTTTCACATCTTATTTAAAAATCCAATGAAAATATAAAACATATCTTTTACCCCTGACACTTGTTAAGTTTATTTTAGTATATGAACATAAAACATATAAAAAGTAAATAGGGCTGGGTGCTATGGCGCATGCCTGTATTTGCAGTGGCTTAGGAGGCCGAGGCAGGAGGATTATGAGTTCAAATCCAGCTTCTGCAACAGTGTGGTGCTAAGTAACTCAATGAGACCCTGTCTCTGAATAAATTACAAAATAGGGATGGGGATGTAGCTAAGTGGTTGAGTGCCCCGAGTTCAATCCACGGTACCAAGAGGTAATAAATAAATAAATAGGAAAATCCCAAAAGGGGGACCTGAAAAGGAACTAACCCAGATATTAAGACCTAACAGGCATACAATAAAATACCTAAACAGTTGGCCACTAGTGTCCACAAGGATGTGTTCCAGTACCTCCCACAAATACCAGAATCTACACTCAAGTGCCTTTGTGTAAAATGGGATAGCAGCTGTGTACAGTCTATGCATATCACTCCAAATACTTTAAATCATATTAGATTTCTTATAATACCTCCTGGGTTAGGGATCAAAGAAAGCATAATTCCCACAATGGCCACATTATCATATTTTTTCTGTTTCTCAATTCCAATGACCACAAGACAATATAAAAATAGACAGATAAACCTGCTCTCAAAAGGAGTTAGTCTACTGAATATATGGATCCCACACATTTAATAATAGGCAGTGAACATGCACTTTGCTCCACCTGGAGATGATATTTTCATTTCCCAAATATTTTTTCTATTCACAAATCCTTGAAAAGATCAATGAGTCCCCCTATTGCTATGAAGAAATGAAGAGACTTGTAGGAATTTTGTTTTGATTGGATACTGTATCTGATTTTAAAACATGGAATATTAATTTCAGGTGAAAATATCAGCATGCATTTGTGATTTAAAAAATTCTGTGTTTACCTACTCAGAGTACCCAAAAGCTACAATACCTTTCCCAAATGATATCTCTTTTTGATTCCTAAATAATAACCCTCCTTATGGTATCAGGCTTCACTGAAGAGTAATAGCTGATTTTATTCTGTGCTAACAAATGTTCATAGTGAATGTAGGAAATAGTAGGGGAACAGAAAACAAAGGAAAGTAAAAATCTAATGGGACCATATAAAAAGAGCACCTTGAGGAAAGAACTCTGAGCCATTTTACAAATCTAGATCGTTTTTAGTTCAAATTAACTATTTTGAATATTTGCTATAGTAATGTTAAAAAGAAGCACATTTGAAGCAACATAAAAAAAACATATCTTGCAAATAACTGTAACTTACAATTGCAAGGAATAAGTTAGTTTTATTGTTTAATGATTGTTGTTTTGATGGAAAGGGAGTAAAAGAGAGAAGTAATTTCCATTTAAAGATTGCTTAAAAGATTTAGACTTTTGAACTAGACAGATCAAGATTGCTTTTCACATACCTTAAAAGGTGTGCCTTATCCCTCTTCTCCCCCCTCCAAAAATCATAAAGAATAAGGCTAGATGGCATCTGTATTCACCAAATTCAGAACAATAGGTGGATGTGTTTGACCAGGTTAATTTAAAATCTATTCAAAGAATATTGTTCTCATTTCCTCATAAGCAAATTTGTGGAGGCTGAGTTTGTAACTGCCATGACACTTTAATCCTAACTAGAGAATGCAGCCTCTGTATCAGGCACATCAAAAAGGTATTGGGCTGAAATAGACCAAATCTTGAAAGAAAACACAGAAAATAATTTTTTTCTTTCATTCAGATAAAATTGGTTCTTTAGTTTATGGCTGGAATCACAGGAAAGAAGAAGGAAAAGAAAAGAGAGAAGAGAAAAGGAAAAAATAGCACAGAGAATGTGTTTTTAACCTAGATCATCTACAAGTAAGGAAATACTTTGTTCTTCATATTTAAATGAAGACGAATTATAATTTCACATTTTATTTGTCAGACTTGTAGCCTTGAAGAATTTTCTGAATCAAAGTTTTAGTTTCTGCCTATGGAAAATGAGGATGATAGTAACTTACACATGGAATGGAGTGAAGACAAAATAGAATCCAATGAAGTACTCAGGGAAATTTGTTACAGAAGGGAGCATCACAATATAACAGTAGCTCACTTTAGAGTAACATGAATGGCACAAACAAAAGTGATATTGAGTTCTACACAAAAATTGGGATTAGAATATATTCAAATTGTGAAGTGTTTTCTGGGAGATTTTCAGAATCCTTTAACAGTCTCTATCTTAGTCCTTCATAGAAATCAGATGAGGGGGACCAGGAGAAGAATTGCTATCCTCACTTTGAAAAATGAGTGAAGCTTAAGAAAATGAAATGTGCCCAGGGTTGTGGGGTAATTAAATGGAGTTCAGATTCTCTTTTTTACCTTCCTATTATTTGAAAAGCAATCAGTGACCAAACCATTTAGAAGATGGCTATACTGGTTGGAGCAGTAATTATAGTACACATTACACAGTTCTCAAAAGAACAAATTTTCCAAATTTAAATTATAGCAACTTTAGGAAAATCTAGTTTCTAGTTATGTAAAAATATGCATATTTATTTTAAATTAATTATTAATTCTGTGGCTCAAAACATAGCTGATTCTCTATTGAGCCACACTGATTTCATCTAACTTCATCTACAAATATTAATCCTCATTAACTGAATGCCAAAATAATCATACATCCATGAACCACCATATGACTCAAATGCACAGTTCTTTTTTTCATTTGATTGGTGTTTTGGAAACTAGCCAAAATAAAAAAAAAAATGGGCTTGCTCACCTCAGTTAAAATCTAGAGTTCTCATAAGATATCAAAGGTATATCTAAATTTAAAATAACATGTTTCCCTGTATTTTTTTCATAATGCAAAACAATAATAAAAATGGAATAAATACCAATTGGAAAAGCTAATCATAAGGAAGAAGAAAATATTTAATCAAATAAAGCAATGTCCATATTCTTTTTCCCCCTCAATAACAATTAAATAAAAAATGTTATTTCTAAAAATGTTATTTCTAAAAACAAGAATCATTCATTCTTTCATTGGTTAATTACAGATGGATTCAAACCCAGGGTTTAATATATTCTTCAACAAAGCATAGTTTATTCTGTTCTTGCTCAGTTGAAATATCTTAGGAAGAATTATCTTAGGAAGAATTCTAGAAGAAAGTTTGTTGGCTTAAAAAAAAACTACAAATACACATTTAAACAAATAAAATGATTTTTTTCAAAAGCATCCATTCTTTCAAGGAGGGAGAGAATAGATAAAAGTCTCACAATTGGCATGTATATTCTTTATAACCACCTGTTGATTTTAATTTAAACTCTAAAATTCTGTTGGTGGCTGTAGAATTTATTATCTTTTCTTTTTAAAAATAAACTGTATAAAATTTAATATGCATACAACAGTATTTCTTCAGAAAACTGCAAAATAAGGATTCATCATGTTGTGGTTTGAATCAAGTTCATTCCTGGTTGTTGCTGAGTATACTCAATATATTGACAGACCACAACTTATGTGTATGTTTGCCTCTTTGACCTTTGCATTGTTTCCATTATGAGGCATTTACACATATAATGATATGAAAATTTATGTATAAATTGTTATGTAAAAACTTGTTTTTATGTAGAGGTGCATTGACTTATTCAAATCTCTGGTGATGCACAGAAAGGACTGCCAAATCACAATAAAAGTGGTTGCTTGGGCTGAGGATGTGGCTCAAGTGATAGCGCGCTCGCCTGGCATGCATGGGGCCCAGGTTCGATTCTCAGCACCACGTATAAACAAAGATGTTGTGTCTGCCGATAACTAAAAAATAAATATCAAAAAATTCTCTCTCTCTCTCCTCTCTCACTCTCTCTTTTAAAAAAAAAAGTGGTTGCTAGTACACAGAAATATAATGCATTGTTTTAATATTGGTCTTATATTCTATAATCTTGCTATACTCATTTATTATGTTTAGTGTTTTTGGTTGATCTTATATGTAGAGGGTCATGCAAACAAAAATGGTTTTAGTTTTAGTTTTTCAATTGGATGAGTTTTATTTTCTAATATCTTATTGCATTGACTAGTGCCTTACATAAAATGTTGAATACTAGTAGTCATAGTAGATTTCTTATCACATTCTTGATCATAAGAGAAATGATATATTTATTCTCTCATTATTATATATGATCTTCATTGCCAATTTCAGGCACATTTTCTTTATCACTTAATAGATTGAGAAATGCATCTTTTATCCCTATTTTTCTGAGTGTTTTATAAGGAAAGAAGGTTTGATGTTGTCAAAGGAATTTTTCTGCACCATTGACTTGATCATATGACTATTATGTTTATTGTGATTTGCATATTTTCAAATATTTTTGGATTATACTTATGAATTTTAACTGTAATTAAAATCATGAAATAAAGTTAACATTTACTATACATTTTCAAACACTCATCCTAGAATTCCTGGTATAAATCCCATTTGGTCATAATGTTCTATATTTTTAATATGTTACTTAATTTTATTTCCTAATATACTGTTAAGAATTTTTATATCTATAAACATGAGAATATAAGCCTATAGGTAATTTTTCTTGTAAAAGCCAAACTTATGCTATCAGAATAACCCCAATATCCTCACATAAATTGGGAAGTACTTCCTCTTCTAGTAAAATCTGTATAGAATTATTATTTTGATTATTTTTTTTTCTTAAGTAGCTTTTTAGAATTCACCCATCTTAACACTTTAGACTGGCATTTGTTGAAGGCAAATGTTGTAATTACAAAATATAGATTTCTGGTAATGTGCTGTTTCCAAATGAGTCTAAATAATATTATTATTAAATTTTGATGATTAAATGATATTTTTATGATTGTATCATGATCCCTCTAATATTTGAAGAATACCCGGGAGACATGTTCTCTTTCCTGAAACTGGTAATATACATCTTCTGCTACTGTTGCTGATCAATATTGCTAGAGGTTTATCAATTTTTTCATCATGCAAGGTTACTTATCTATAAAATTTTAGTTGATTTAAAGTTTTTGTTGCTTCCTTTTCTCTCCCCTCTTTGTTTTTTCCTCATTGTTTTTGATCTAGAAATTTAGATAATTTTTAGAATTTATAATCATAGTTGACATAACATAGTCAACTAATACTAAATATTTCCTTTTAATACTACTTTACTTGCAGGCTTTATATTTTAATACTTTGTTTTATTCTCACTAGAAAAAAAAATCTCTGTTTTCCCTCTTGATTTGTTATTCAGCTCATCACTTGTTTGGGAGTTTTTCATCTTACTTATTTATTTGATACAGGGATTGAACTCCGGGGCACTCAACCACTGAGCCACATACCCAACCCTATGTTTTGTATTTTATTTAGAGACAGGGTCTCATTGAGTTGCTTAGTGCTTTGCTGTTGCTGAGACTGGCTTTGAACTCCCAATCCTCCTGTCTCAGCCTCTGGAGCTGCTGGGTTTGCAGATGTGTGCTATCACGCCAAGCTATACATTTTCAAATGTATAGCTGTTTCACTTATTTTTAAAAGACTGGTGGCCTTTTCCAGTTTTGATTTTGATATTAAATCTAATTTAATTTTAATCATGGCATAGACTACATTTAATTTGAGTTGGACCATTTGATTTATTGTGAATTATTTTATGGCCTTGAGAAGGGTCTACATCTTTGTTGATATTTTCATTTGTTACTTCTTTGATTTTATTTAGTTTCATTTCTGTGTTCTCTCATAACTTACTAACCTTGAGATTATTATTTTGAATTATTTGTCAGGCACTTCACACACATCCTTTTCTTTAGTTTTGGGAGCTGGGAGATTTATTTTGGTACCATTTTTGTGTTATATTTTCCTGATTCTTGTGCTCCTGGTAGTTTTCCATTTGTATCTGTGCGTTTGAGGATAAATCAACTGTTTCATTGTTTATGGGAAGATATTCATATAGAAATATATTCATGAATCAATCTGACTAGATTCTTTGATCCCTATAATGCTCTTTTTAATTTTTTTTCCTTTTTTAAAATTTTAATTTGTCACATATAACAGCAGAATGTATTACGATTCATACTGCATATATAGAGCAGAATTTTTAATATCTCTGGTTGTACACAAAGTAGAGTCACACTGTTCGAGTCTTGATACATGTATTTAGAATAATGATGTCCATCCATGGTCTTTCCTAGCCTCACACAACCTCTCTTCCCCTCTTTCTCCTTTACCCTATCTAGAGTTCATGTAATCCTCCCATGCCCACCCACCAACCACATTATGAATCAGCATCCTTAAATCAAAGAAAACATTCAGCATTTGTTTTTTGGAGGGGATTGGCTAACTTAGCATTATATTCTCCAACTCCATTAATTTATCTGCAAATAGCATGATTTTATTCTCTTTTATTGCTGAATAATATTTTATTGTGTATATATACCACAGTTTCTTTATGCATTCATTTCTTGACGGGCATTAAGATTGATTCCAAAGTTTAGCTATTGTGAATTGTGCTGCTATAAACATTGATATGGGTGTGTTACTGTAGTTGTATGCTGTTTGTAAGTCCTTGGGGTATAGACTGAGGAGTGAGATAGCTAGGTCAAATGGTGGTTCCATTCCCAGTTTTCCAAAGAATCTCCATATTGCTTTCCATATTGTCTGCACCAATTTGCAGTCCCACCAGCAATATATAAGCGTGCCTTTTCCCCCACATCCTCACAAACACTTACTGTTGTTTGTATTCTTGATAGCTGCCATTCTGACTGGAGTGAGATGAAATCTTAGAGTAGTTTTGATTTCCATTTCTCTAATTGATAGAAATGTTGAACTTTTTTTTTTATTATTTGTTGATTGATTGTTTATCCTCTTCTGAGAAGTGTCTGTTCAGTTCCTTGACCCATTTTTTAATTGGGTTATTTGTTCTTTTGGTGTTAATATTTTTGTGTTCTTTATATATCCTAGAGATTAATGCTCTATGTGATGTGTGAGGGGTAAAAATTTGCTTCCAAGCTGTAGATCTCTATTCACCTCACTGATTGTTTCTTTTGCTGAGAAGAAGCTTTTTAGTTTGAATCTATCCCATTAATTAATTCTTGATTTTAATTCTTGCACTGTAGGAGTCTTCTTAAGGAAGCTGGGGCCCAATCCGACATAATGGATATTTGGACCTACATTTTCCTCTATTTGGTGCAGGATTTCTGTTTTAATTCCTAGGTCCTTGGTCCTTGATTCACTTTGAGTTAAGGTTTTGTTTTGTTTTGTTTTGTTTTGTTTTTTGGTGTGGTAAGAGATAGGGGCTTAGTTTCATTTTGTTGTACATGGATTTCCAGTTTTCCCAGCACCATTTGTTGAAGAGGCTATCTTTTCACCAATATATGTTTTTGGTGCCTTTGCCTAATATAAGATAACCGTAATTATGTGGGTGAGTCTGTGTCCTCTATTCTCTACCATTAGATGACAAGTCTATTTTGGTGCCAGTACCATGCTGTTTTTGTTATTATTGCTCTGTAGTATAATTTAAGTTCTGGTATGCCACCTTCTTCACTCTTCTTGCTAAGAATTGCTTTAGCTCTTCTGAGTCTCTTATTTTTCCATATGAATTTCATGACTGATTTCTCCATTTCTATAAGGAATATCATGGCGATTTTGATTGAAATTGCATTCATTAAATCTGTATAGTGCTCTTGGCAGTATGGTCATTTTCACAATATTAATTCTGCCTTCCCAAGAACAAGAGAGATTTTTACCTATCTTCTAAGGTCTTTTTAAATTTCTTTCTTTGGAAATTCTATAGTTTTCATTTTAGAGGTCTTTCAACTCTTTTGTTAAGTTGATTCCCAAATATTTTATTTTATTTTAGTTTTCCTTGTTTCCCTTTCAGAGGATGATTATTGAGACGTGATTTGTATTCCCAGCCATTTTTGTTTATTTTGTTATTTAACTTCACTTGGCTTCTTCTTTGATTAGTTTTTCCTTTAGTGTAATACCTCCCTGTGCTGATTTTCATTGTTGTTTTTTCATTTCCTTTTCATGGAATATTTTGCCAAGGATATTTTGTAGTATAGGTTTTTGAGTTGTAAATTCTTTTGTTTATCATGGAAGGTTTTTATTTCATCATCAAATCTAAAGTTTAATTTTTCTGGATATAAGATTCTTGATTGGCATTCATTTTGTTTCAGAGATTATTATATATTGTTCCACAATCTCCTGGCTTTGAGGGTCTGGGTTGAAAAACCTGCTGAGATACAAATTAGCCTCTCCCTATATGTGATCTGATTCCTCTCTCTTGTGGCCTTTAAAATTCTATTCTTATTCTGTATACTTGGCATTTTCATTATAATGTTCCTTGGTAGAGGTCGGTTGTAATTTTGTACATTTTGTTTCTTGTAAGCTTCTTGTATTTGATTTTCCAATTCATGCTTCAGGTTTGAGAAATTTTCTGATAGTATCTCATTGAAGAGATTGTTTATTCCTTTGTTTTCTAACTCTGTGCCTTCCTTTAAACCAGTAACTCTTAGATTTAGTGTTTTGATGCTATCCCGTAATTCTTGGATGTTCTGCTCATGGTTTCTTACCATCTTCACTGTGTGATCAACTTTATTTTCCAGAGTGTATACTTTGTCTTCATTATCTGATGTTCTGTCTTCCAAGTGGATCTAGTCTGTTGGTGATGTGTTCTATTGAGTTTTAATTTGGTTTATTGTTTCCTTCATTTCAAGGATTTCTGATTGCTTTCCCCCCCCCCAGAATCTTTGTCTCTTTCTTTAAGTAATCTTTTGCTAACTTATTGCTTTGTTGGTGTTATCAATGGATGCCTGTATGCCGTATTTGCTCCCTTATCTGTTTATTTGTGCATCAATGGTTGCCTGTATTCTCTCTCTTATCTGTTTGTTGGAGTGATCAGTTTTTGCCTGTATTTGCTCATATAGGTTATTCTTTTATTCACAGATCATTTTGGTTATGAACATTCACGACTCCTTCTCTGACATTTCTTCAACTGCACTGTCCATGGGTTCTTTTATTGTAGTATCTGTTTTTTTTTTTTTTTTTTTTTGAGGCACGTTCCTCCTTTGTTTTTTTTTTTTTTTATGTTGCCTATGTTACTTCCTTTCTTACAGTGTGGATTTGAGGTATTACAGTTTTTACCATATAATCTTATAGTGTCTGTGCAGATTATCTGTACCTCACCTTGGGGTTGGGCTTCCAGACCCTGCCAGTGTTTATGACGAATGCTACTGCAACTATAGGTGGTGGTGGCAATAGCAGGAGGTAACTTGAGATAGCAGTGGAGGTGCCCCAAGATTGATGCACCACCTTTCTGAGATGGGGCTAAATGGGTGAGCCTTACACTGGTTTTGGGATGCCTGATCCAAGATGCAGCTGCTTCTATGCTCTGTCTATTTTCTCAAGGTAGAGACTACTGTGTAGGGAAGGCTAATGGGGATGGCTGCAGTGTCTCAAGATGGATGTGGAATAGACCTTGTCTCTCAGATGGTGGTGGTGGGTGCTGGGTCTGGGCTTCCTCACAGGTGATAGGAGGGGCCTGAGCTTCCTGAGTCTGCAGGTGGCGGGATGGAACTGGGCCTACCCTGGGCCCTGGCTCCTGCACAGGTCCATGAGGTAGATATCCCATCATGCTCTTTTATAGATACATATACTCTAATCCTTTTGGGAAAGGAGTCCCTGAGTTGAGCAGCTTTTTCCGATCTCACAAACCTATCCTGAATGCAATAAGCTGCTTTTCTCATTTCTCTACAGCAGAGCCTTGAAAGTCTGGAATGGTAGACACAAATTTTACATCTTCTTAAGTTTCTTGTAAAAGTTTCATGTTTGGTGTGCTTTCTCTGAATCCCTGAGTAATTCTTGTGAGTCCATTTTCTTTCCTTTGTAGAAATTCTAGCTCTAACACTATCTTCTGTTATTTTGATGGCTCATTTAAGGTTTATAGTGGGCATATAACATCTTAAAGTTATTTTCCAAGTGTTTTGACCCCATTTTACATATAGTATCAAAAAAAATAGACATATTTTTTCAAAGATTTAAATTATCAGAAAGTGCTCATATTTACCTGTGTAGTTACAATATCTGTTTTTTTTTCATGAGTTTTAATATATCTATATTCATATTTAAGGAAATTTCCTTCAGCATTATGGGATTCTTTTATCACATAACATTATTATAGTATTTATTATTTTTATGCAGGTATGCTGCTAATAAATTCTTTCTTTTTATGAGTGTATTATATTGATATATAATATTAGAGTTCATTTTGACATAATCATACAAGCATGGAATATAATTTGCTCCAATTCAGTAAGTATTTCTCTTCTCCCTCCTTTGCTACCTCTCCTTTTTCCCTTTTCTCTAATCTACTAATCTTCTATTTATTTATGCTTTCTTTTTTTTTTCCAAAAAAATAGGCTATCTCAATAAAAATAAAGATGACATTCACTGTGTCATATTCATACATGTATATACAATAGTTTGGCAAATTTCATTTCACTGTTACTCCCATTTCTCATCCTTTCTCCCACCTCTCAATCCCCTTTCTGTTTACCACTGAACTTTCCTATTTTCATGGAATTTATCCCCAACTCTTTCCCCCTTAGTTTGGTCTAGTGTCCACATATGAAAGAAAACCTTTGAGCCTTGAGTTCTTGAATCTGGCTTATTTTACTTAGCATGATGTTCTCCAGTTCCACCCTTTTACCAGCAAATGGCATGATTTCATTCTTATTTATGGCTGAGTAAAATTAAATTGTGTATATATACAACATTTTTCTTTCATATCTTGACAAGCATCCTGCTGGTTTCATAACTTGGTTATTGTGAATTATAGTGCTTTAAACATTGAAGTGGCTGAATTACTATAGTATGCTAACTTGAGTTACTCTGAATAAATGCTGAGGAGTAGGATAGCAAAGCCATATGGTGGCTCCACTTCTAAGTTTTTGAGGAATCTCTATACTCTTTACAGAGTGATTGTACTAATTTGCAGACCCACCAGTAGTGTGTGTGTTTCATTTTTTTCTCATCATTGTCAGTATGTATTACTATTATTATTTTTATTATCATCATTATTTGTATTCTTGGTAATTGTCATTCTGATAGAGGAAGATGAAAATATCAATGTACTTTTGATATGCATTTCCCTAATTATGTTAAAGATATGAACGTTTTAATGTATTTGTCAGATATTTTTAATTCTTCTTTTGAGAAGTGTCTGTTTAGTTCTTTTGCCAATTTATTAATTGGGTTATTTGTTTTTGTTGTAAAACTTTTTAAATTCTTTATATATTCTTAATATTAATCCTGTGTCTGAGGAGCAGGTGGCAAAGATCTTCTTTTATTTTGTAGGCTCTCTCTTCATACTTTGTTTGCTTTGCAGAAATATTTTAATTTGATACCATCTCACTTAATGATTCTTGATTTTATTTCTTTTGGTGTACAAGGCTTGTTAAGGAAGTCAATACCTGTGCCAATATGCTGCATTGTTGAGCTTACATTTTCTTCTAGTGGTTAGAGAGTTTCTGGTCCATTTCCTAAGTTAAGTTGACTTTATTCAAGGTGAGAGATAGGAATCAAGTTTAATTCTTTGATATATGTGTATATCCAGGTTCCCAGCAGCATTTGTTTAAAAAAGATATTTTCTCAAACATATATTTTGTCATCTTTCTTGAGTTTTAGAACACTATACACAATTAAATGTTTTATAAGAATTTAATAATGTAATACCCATAACTACCTTTCACCATCTTTGAAAATAATACCAAATAATCACAAATAGAAAAATCTAAATTATAGAAAGTTCAAGTAATGTGTGTCAGATTATACAGTAATAGGTGTCAAAATTTGGATTGAACTCATGAAGTCTAACCCTAAACCTTGACCCACTCTTAGGTGTTACTTTTATTTCATCTATACAAGTTGTTCTTAATCTTGACTGTACATTATTGACATCTGGGTCTAGTAAGTTCAAAATATATTAGTGTTCAAGTTTTATTCCTCGAGTTTCTGATATAATTAATTTGTGATAGGTTCTAGAACTTCTATTTTTTTAAGATTCCTGGTTATTATAATATGCATCTGTCTTTAAAATTCATAGCTCTAGCTGACAATGACCTATGAAAGAGACTAACATTCATGGAATGGACAATCAAATATCAAACAATCTTTGGAAGCACTTCTATAACAAAACAAGTGACTCAAGCCATGATTACTTTAATTAACATTAACAAGCTTTCAAAGTCTTTACTGCTAACTAACTACCTTGTAGTCTCAACTGACAAAATCTTGTCTTACCTGAGATATAAAGTAAATCACTGACTATAAACTTTTCAATGATAAAGTAGATCTTATCCTCAATCCTTAGAGGCAATTACTTTATAGATATGCATTCAGGTTAACTTTCTAAATAAACAACAAATGTCTAATTATATGATGACTAATGTAGAAGTAAAATTATTTTTAATAATATATGAGATTTAGATTGACCTTTTTAGGCAAGCATAAAGCAGAAAGAGGATGCAACTGACATAAACTCTAAATCCTTTCAGAATTTCTCATTCATTCTTTGGAGACTTTGTTTCTATACCTCTTCAGCCCTGTTTATTCCTAACAATGTATCCAATTCTTAAGCTTTTTTCCTTGGAATATAATTTGCCTAGAGAATTTCTTTAGTTTTTCTTTGCCTCCACATGAGACTTTGACATGAAACCATCAGTTCCCCTTCTGTTCTCACTAATAATTGTGCACACAATTTGAAAGAGTCAGTACCTTTATAATTGTTAAGTATTTTGTGATGCTGTTCTCAGCATTTCTGCAGGTTTAACAGCACATATGTGTAATCATTTTGCTTGATACTTCCTGTTTCGATTTAGTAAACCCGAGCTTATTAAATTGCAATATATATATATATACATATATATATATATGTATATATATATATATAATTTTTCCTGAGAACTATGTTCTACATAAAGATATAAGCAATTGTTCTAATTGATTGACCTCTGCCTTCTCTAAGAAATCATATAACAAAATTATCCTTTAAAACATTGTTATGATGCTGAGCACAGTAGTGCATGCCTGTAATCCCAATAGCTTGAGAGGCAAAGGAAGGAGTGAGTTCAAAGGTGAGTTCAAAGCCAGCCTCAGCAAAAGTGAGGCTCTAAGCAACTCAGTTAAACTCTATCTCTAAATGAAATACAAAATAGTGGTGGGGATGTGGCTTAGTAATCTAGTGCCTCTGAGTTCAATCCCAGGTAACCCTTCTCCCACAAAAAAATAAAGAAAGAAATATTGTTATGATATTGACACATGCTAGATACAAAAGAGAATGGGAATCAATTGAGCCCTAATAATGCATGCTGAATAAAATGCATGAGATTTTTACCAGTTATCTTTAATGATTATTTTATCTTATACCACAAGCATCTCTAAATAAGATAAGCAAAATATATGGAATATTCTTTTAATAGATCTTATCTTGACTTATCTCTTATGGCTTAATTCATGGTATGAAATATCCATCCTTCTCTTCCATACTGATCTACTTCCTAAAATGGTTTGTATTAGAACAAGCTTAAAAAGAAGAAATTCTCTCTTTTCTGTATCCAAAAATATCATATATTAATTAGATGACCAAACTTGCCTGCAACACATTTGGTTTAATTTTTTTTTTTTTTTGCTATTCCATGTAAATTAGTATTTTTCAATCAAGGTGTTACTGTTTTAAAAACATATTTCAATTTTTTAATGTCTTAATATTTTCTGTAGCCCTCTACTTAAAATTTTTGCCTTGATCTCATCTAGTAGTATGTGAAATCTTTGTGCAGAATATTTTTATTTCAACATATTATTAAATATTAAAGATCAAAGATGAAGTGTAACAAGTTCTATCTCCTTCAAGGATATTTTCTAAGTAGTGTGCTTAGACACAAGAGGACAGAAACAACTTGATTTTATATATATATATATATATATATATATATATATATATATATATGTGTGTTAATTACTTATATGTTAATTAGTTATATGTTAATATCTTACTTATATATTTATTAATGTTATTGCTTTCTTCACCAAAATTTAAGCCACCTTAAAGTCCATGATCCCAACTCACTCATTTTTCAATTTTAGCATAGTTTTTTCATACATATGAACTTCAAAATGCAAATTCAATACATTTTACTTCAATATGCAAATACCACTTAGATCAAAGAAACTATTCAACAAATCTTGAGCATGCATTATTTTCATCTGAAAAATAAGTAAACTTGTATTTGAATATCACACTGACAATTTTTACCATGTGAAAGTTATAAAATACAGATTCATATTGACACATTTATATTGGCAAAGCCTAAACTACAATATGATTTATTTATGATAAAATTTTTGTATACTTTTCAAATGATGAAGAATAGGTGTTTTCTCTAATAATTTCTTTCATGTTGTCAACTAGTTGATTCCATGGAGTGCTGCTATCAAACAAAAGAGGACAGAAAACTAAATGATTAATGGCATAGGCAATTTTATCTTCTTAGAACAGGATACATTATGATTAGAAAATGCATACATTTGAAATGCCCTCTCTCACCTGGGAAACTATCATGCTTAAGAATGGTTTGTGAGTAATGGAGGAGCTCTATCTTGAATGGTACTATGTATCTTAGACTGAGGATCCTAAAAATGGAGACATCATCTCATGCCCAGATCTGAACATTTTAGCATCTCTCTAGAATATTGATGAGAAGTATATATCTGTTGACATAACTAATTACATTTCTATGGATAGAATCAATGGTTTCTCATTCATTTTATCTTCCATTTTGACATGCACATGGTGTTGAATCTGAAAAAAGTGAAAGTGACCAATGAGTACATCAGTACTCAGACTACCTTTGAATAGTTCCTCTGAGCTGCTGGAAGCATTCCTCTTTTCTGATTCTGATGCAAAAGGAAGGGGGCTATTAATCATCCAAGAGAACTCTGCATTATTCTTTAAATAAATTCTCTTAATAGGTTTCACAAGGATTAAAGCAATCATGTAAATAGTTTAGTTAACACAGTACTTGAGAGAGAATAAGAGATGAATCAGTGGTGGTTTCTGCTCTTTATTAATATTTCATTTTCATTGGTACATGACACCTTCATTAAACATCACTTAACATATGGGTAGTAAGAATACTGGTAAATGCTGTGTGGACATGATTCCTAAGATGATCAATATGAAAGAGATTGTTTCGCAAAATACACTATATCAATTGCCTACAAATTTTTAAATATTAAATACTTTATGAAGAAGAATCCTTCTGTATTTAAATATTTTAAAATACAACTAGTTAATGTTTTAGAATAGTTTGGAGTATCCTAGTATGTATTCAATTCAATTATAAATTTAGTTGCAGAAAATTGAACCTATTGTTAGCTGAAAATTTTGCAGGAAATCCTATGAAAATGCATTATGGTCATGATGACCAACCTTCTCATTTTTGCCTGCAGTATATTTGGTTTAATCTTGTTTTGGTATTCCATGTGAATTAATATTTTTCAATCAAGGTTTTATTATTTTAAAAACATTGAAATGAGTCTTAATATTTTCTGTAGCCCTCTATTTAAAATTTCTGCCTTGGTCTCATCTAGTTTATGTGAAATCTTTGTGCAGAATTTTATTTTTATTTCAACATATTATTAAATATTAAAGCTCAAAAATGAAGTGTAACAAGTTCTATCTCCTTCAAGGATATTTTCTAAATAGTGTGCTTATACACAAGAGGCCAGAAACAACTTGATTCTTCTGGTCAACAAGGATGAAGGGTGAATATTCCAATCTGCTGCTTCTACAGCCACTTGTTAAGACGTCCATGTTGTAAATTGTGACATACATAAAACCCTTGGGCAGCCAGCCAGTAAGATTGAAAGTGAAATGGAAAAGAGTACAATAAGTGTTTGTGTACTATGTCCATTAGGTAAACACAGAACATCCCTACTGTAGAACAGAGTAATCTGAATATGGTTGCTACAGGAATTTCATAGTTTATTATGTGATATAAATTTATAGCTAATTATGTTGTTTTAAAATTACTGTATACTGAAAATCATTAACAAAAAGTTCCTGTGAACTAAATATTAGTAGAGGATTTTTAGATTGATAACAAATGTGAACTGGCCTAAACCTTGAAAATTTATTATCTACCTGAGAGCTGTAGTAATGTTAATCATTACATGAAAATTGGAAAACACAAATATGCTGGCAAAACATCAATATCTACTTTTCAAACTTAGTGGCTATTTCAAAATGACTGTAATATAGGTAAAGATTTAACACCTGCAGGCTTACTTTGCTCATCACTATATGAAGTTTGGATTTTTTATTTAAATCAAATAACTGCACTCATTTTACATTTTAAAATTCATTGCACTCATTTTAATTTTTTTGTCATCATGATTAAAATTGTAACATTAGCCGTTAATATGTTGCCTTACTTAGTAGTTAAATTTTGCAAATATTGAATAGATGCCAGACTCAATAGGTCTGATCACATGATTTAATTTGAAAATCTGTGTATTATTTCTGAACATGCTTTGGACTGCTTTAAGCCATGTTATTATTCATTACTGGCTTTTGTTATTATGCATATTCCTATAAGTAGAGAGTTAAATTTCAACATTGAAGATAAAATTATTTTTGTATTCATTATATAAATACAAAGTTTTATTGAGTGTAAGTGCTATAGAAAAATAATATTCCTATAAAACTGAAAATCTATGAAGGATAGATACACTTGGAATTCATAGGTGGATTCCAATAAATTGCCAACTTTTACCAATAGTAGCAAAAGATGGGATTTTATAATTCTATATACACAAATCCAGAACAATTGCACTCCATTAATTTGTGATAAAGTGAATATTAAATATGCACTGTACCTAATCATGTTTTCTACTTGTTTATCCCTCTCTCCTCTCTAACTCTGGCAAGCATTGAATTTTAACTTTCTCTATAGTTTTTTTTTCCAGAATGTTATGTATTTGAAACCATACAGTATCAAGCCTTTTTAGATTAACTTCTTTCACTTCCTAATATGCATTTGTTTCTTTCATATCTTTTTATAGCTTCATAGCTCATTCCTTTTGATCCCTGAATAATACCCCATGGTTGACTATACTACAGTTTATCTATTCATTCCCCTACTGAAGGACATCTTGGTTGTTTCCAACGTTTAGCAATAAAGTTGACATGGGATAAAGTTGACATGAACATTTAACGTGTGCAGGTTTTATGTAGACTTGTTTTCAACCCTTTTGTTAAATTGCTGGATCATGTGATAAGAATATGTTTATTTTTGAAGGAAAGTATCAAACTGCATTCCAAAGTGGCCATATCATTTTGCATTTCATCATCAGATAATTACTTTTAAATCAACCATAGTTAATTTCAAAAAAGACAAAAACTATAAGTTAATACAAAACTTATGTTACATTGCATACAAAATAAGTTGAAAATCTTTATTTGAATTTCTCTACATATGAAGTACAAGAGATGTCCCATTTTTCATGTTTTATTTAATGTTTTGTAATTATTTAATACAGTACTTGAAAAACAAAGACTTTGAATGTCATCTCTCAACATCAACTGGGAGATTGAAAATTTTAAATAGTGATCTCATATATTATGCTTTTATTTTGAAGTTTTATGATCAGGCTTTGGATTATCTAAAATTTCAGAGAGAAAGTTTTTAACAGAACTTTAGAGGAGGTTTTGTATTTAATTTGATAAGTTTATATTCTCTGCAAGAATGGAATTTTGATATCTGAATTATAAAAACAGCCCTACATCTTGATTTCTTGCCATGCTATCCTCATGCACTTGACAATGTGACCTCGTAGCTTCTTCCTGTAAACAGTAAGAAAGTGACCTCTTGGCTTACCCAAGACACTCCTTGGCAGAGGCAGTATTTCACCATAGAAGCCTAGGCCTCAAGAGTCATGGTATGCTTCATAAGTACACTTGGGGAACTTCTTCACATAAGAACAAACTAATGAGGGGATAAGAGTTAAGAAACCATGTGCCACAGAGCTGAATTATCCCTGAAGAAGACATCCAACCAGCCAGATAACTAGATGATCAACCACATATAAAATCAAGCCTATACAGAATAAGCAGAATAGCACAGCCACCTCAAAGGCTTGTCATCAATAAAGACTGTTTTAATCTACTAAACATAGGGATTTTATAACAGCACTAGTTAATGCAGGCATAATACAAAAGAGTTCAATGCAGCATCTAATCTTAGTATAGAGTCCACAATATCCATCAACACTACTCTTTGAATTTTGATTTATATAAATAGTTTTAAACAAATGGAGGGAAAAATGAAATGTCTATAAAAAAGTGAGATGAAATATTTATTAAAAGACCCAGCTGGGCTGGGGATGTGGCTCAAGCATCAACGCGCTCACCTGGCATGTGCGGGGCACTGGGTTAAATCCTCAGCACCACATAAAAATAAAATAAACATGCTGTGTCCACCGAAAACTGAAAAATAAATATTAAATGAATTCCCTCTCTCTCTCTCTCTCTTAAAAGAAAAAAAAGACGCAGCCAATCCTCTCCTTGGTCTATACCCAAAGGACTTAAAAAGAGCATACTACAGGGACACAGCCATATCAATGTTTATAGCAGCACAATTCACAATAGCTAAACTGTGGAACTGACCTAGATGCCTTTCAATAGATGAGTGGATAAAAAAACATTGTGGCATATATACACAATGAATTATTACTTAGCAATAAAAGAGAATTTACAGAATGTTTTAGAATGTTCTCTAAATTCTTTATGTAAATCAGTATCAAAAAGAGACTATTCCTTAATTTAAATTTCTGATGGTAATACATAGTACAGAGATGCAGATAATGATGCCATATTGTATGTTTCAAAAAGCTAGAAGAAAGTATTTTGAATGTTTTCTCAATACAGAAATCCTAAATGTTTGAAGAAATACATATGTTTAAGCTGAAGTAAAACTTATAGGTGAGATATATATATATATATATATATATATATATATATATATATATATATATATATATATATATATATCTACATCAATATCCATCAACACTACTCTTTGAATTTTGATTTATATAAATAGTTTTAAACAAATGGAGGAAAAAATGAAATGTCTATAAAAAAGTTATATATATGTGCATATGTATATATATATATATATATATATATATGTATGTATATATCTTGAGATAATATATAATATATTAATATAGGGATATCAAAACATCTCACAGTATTCTATAAATACGTACAGTTTTGTTTTATGCACTATTTAAAGATAAATGTACCATAAATTTAAAAACAAGAAGAAAAATATTTTCACCTACAGAGAAGAGACAGTTAAGAGTAATTAATCTCAAATTCAGTAACCTCAAATTTGAAATTTTAAAAATCACACACGATTTTCTAAAATATTGCATACAATTAGGACTGTGGAAGATATATTATTCACATAAAAAGTGAACAGCATTAGAGATAGATGTAGGTAAAATTTATGTGAAGCATGTGAATATCTGAAAAAAGAAATATTTTTACTTCCGTTATTAAATATTAAATACTCAATTTAAAGAAATTTACTAAAAATGTTTGAGTAATTGTCATGTCTACAATCCAATTGTGCCAGGGTAGTGGGATATGTTGCTGGAAGACCAATAGAAAATACCCAGAGACAGTGAGTTAGGCATAAGACATCATTAAGAGATGCTTATGGGGAAAGTTCATGGAAATAGGCTGAACAGGGAGCATCTCTGTCCCTCTCTGTGCTTTGTCAAGCAGAGCCTCCTCTATCTCAAGGCATGTCCAGTTATTATCTACACTTACTCATCCTTAAGTCTCTAACCCTCTACATTTTCAGTGTTTCATAAATAGCAGTTAAATAAATGATGATGTTGATGATGATGATGATAAATGATGATGTTGGGGATGAAAGTCATCCTTGAGACCTTCATCTTTGACATTTTCCTCATCTTTAATCTTCATGTTGAATGCATTTCTTATTTTCTTTATAAAGGTCCCCCTGATCTACTATTTCTCCCCTCATCTCTAGCTCAAATGCCACATTCAACAAAACTCCCTTGACCCCAGCTGATATTAGTAGAATTTTTTATGTCAACAATATATTTTCTAATTCTCCTGAAAAAAGATCACTCTATTAATGTAGTTTATGTTTGGCTTAATTTTTACATTCTATCATGTAATTTTTACATATTAACTCTATAACACTTTTCTATGATATTCAACATATCTTTGATTAACTGAATAAAGGTTTAACTGCAGTTCAGTATCTTTTTTTAACAACAAACTTTTAAGACATACAAATTTTAAAGTTTGAAGTTAATATATATTAAATTACCAATTTGCCTTTCTTCATAAGTATTAAAGAACATTGATAGGAAAACCAGGTTTAAAATTGCAGGAGTAATTTTCATATATATATTTTGATCCAGATCAAAACCATTTCAAACATTTTTGACTGAAATATAAGTATTGACTTTTCTATACTTTTCTCAAATTAATTAAAGATTTTTATAGCATCCATGATTTTTTATTCTTAATTTTTCAGAAATTTATTTATTTATTTATTTGTGTGTGTGTGTGTGTGTGTGTGTGTGTGTGTGTGTGGCCATGTGTGTGTTTGTGTGTGTGTTTACCAGAATGAGTTCTTTATTTTATATGGGTACAAGGTCTTTCTTTTGAATTATTTGTTTTATACTTTGAAATGAGTATGATTAATATGATAATGGTCATAGGAGGCCAGAATATCATATTTTTTTCTTGAGGCTTTAATAAATTTTATTCCATTTTGTAATTTAGTGACTTTAAATTATTTTTTATAAGCCATCTTAAATGTTTTAGTTACAGTTGAGGAGATTTGAGGAATTTTGTTTTTGGTAATAACCAAATCTGACAAAGAATCAATTTTGATAGACATATACACACAATCAGACACCACAAATGGAGAAACGCCTTTCTTTTCTATTCTTTTTCTTTTTCTTTTGTACTGGGAACTGAACCCAGGGGCTTTTTACCACTGAGCTATACCCCAACCCTTTTATTTTAAGACAGGGTCTCACTAAGCTGCTTAGGGCCTAAATTACTAAGCCTGATCTCAAACATGTGATCCTCCTGCCTCAGACTCCAGAGTCACTGGGATTACAGGAAAGCGCCACCATGCCTTTCCTGTAACACCACTAAGCTTCCAGAAAAGCACAGCCATGCCCAGCTATTTAAAAATGTTTTAAGTATTTTGCAACACTTTTTTTTGGAGTACAGTCATTTTACTGTAAAGGAGGTTATTGAGAACTGTAACAGTAGTAAACAGCAAGTACATGTTTTCATTTTATTTTTGTGAAATGTGATTTTTCTTTCAAATACTTGATTGTATAGCAGTTTTTCACTTCTGTACTAAAATAAATTGTAAATTTAACATTTTAACACTTTTATGATATTTAAAAAAGTTAATTATGATACTTCACTGATAACCATTCATTTGATTGTATTTAAAATTGCATAGTAGCATCAATGACTGAACTCATGGGATTTCCACTACAGTGTTAATTGTGCCATGTATCCATCAAGTATATAATTATTATGGAAACATTTATGATTATAACTACTTACAAAATAACATTCTATTAAATAATACACAAGAAGTAATAAAAGAAAGACTGATATTTGGAACCATGCAATCTATGGATCTCTTCATTAACAAATATCCCCATTACAGTATTCACAGAAGCCCTTTTATATAATGCAATCTAAGACTTTGATCTTGGACTAAAACCTGAAATACAGTTATAAGACCTCCCCCCACCCACAAAAAAAGCTCTTACTCTCTCTCCATGGTTGTGCTACTCTATGATACCCATCTCAGGGTCAGGGTTAGTGCACGAGGGAAAAAGAGATAAAAACATGATGTCTGTGAATGACCAAAACCTGTTGACTTATACACTTTAAGAGAGCGGATTGTGTGTCATTAAATAATTAAGCACTGGTTTTGTATTTTAAAAGAGTTCTGTTGAAACATTTTAAAGTAATACAAAGATACAGTCTACTAAATCAGTTATTTTAAGGAAAAGATGCATGGATGTCAAAGCACTTACTGAATGAATTCTAGGTAGGATTTATAAGTAATGAAATGTTTTAGCATTTCTAAGTCATCTTAAATGAACTTTTAAACCTGGATTTTCAACTTAACTCAGCATCTAAAGAACCATGCACACGAAAGCAAGACTAAATATTATTTAAAATATTAAGATCATCTTGTCTGCTTCAATCCTCTATGGAAGACAGAACTTAGAGAAACCATGTATATTGATTCCCTAAACTTAGACATATTAGTAGCTTACAAAGTTATCAGTAATTAGAAGATGTAATATTCAATGCAGTTGCAATATTTATCTTGTTTTTCTGTTTGTCATTGCCAAAAACCTTAACTATTAATAAAATGATTTTTGAAAGTCACCTCCAAGTAAATGCAATGATTCTTAGGCAATGAAACAAATTCAGCAGTTAATAGTGCTGCAGAATAGGGAAAAAAAGCAAAACAATCCTGGGCAAAAGAAATGTAAAACTTTATTTTACATTATTTCTTATTTCTGTGATTGGAAGCTATACGCCTTATGTTTTAACATGTAATAATCTAGAATTAATCTTAATTATAGTTACCCTAAATTCAAAATTGACAAATTATTGTTATCCCATTTTGTTCCTGAGAGTGGACCATTAAAATAATTTTAATTAATTCATTTTCTAATTTTGTGACATTTTATTTCATCATATGTCTTTATCATTTCTCCTAACTGAAAATAGTGAAACAAATCAATAAAATTATCAATGTTTGAAAATACTTTCAGGAAAATGTACATTCATTGATGGATTAACATAATAGGGAATTCAAAGGGTTCAGCTGAAAAAGAAGGAAAAGAAAAAAATTCTTACTTATCTACATTTTGTAGCAATTAATATTTGAGCTTTTTTAAATTACAATTTATTTATACAAAGAATTCCCAAATGACCATTAGAGAAGTGAACAATTAGAGAAATCACATAAAAATTTATTTTAAAAGTTGATTTTTCTTACTGTAATTCATGTTGTTAGAACCTAATGGAAACAACTGAATTGTGTCTGAGATATTGACACTAACCATTTACTTATATTATGGTGGTTTTAAAAGATTCTCCACCTCTCTGCCACTGCACTTTCCACTGACCCTTTGACACTTTTTATAAAATGAGCTTTATGGAGATACAGGCCCATGACACCCAATCTACCCTCTTACAGTGTATAAGTCAACAGGTTTTCATACATTCACAGACACTATCATGTTTTTATCTCTTTTCCCCTGTGCACTTTTATGAGCGTTCCCCTGACCTACTTCACAACTAAAAAGTATTTTTTATTAGAAAGCTAATGACATAAAATGGCCTGGCATTGTGATTGGTAAATTGCCACAGAGACTCAGCCCTCACTGAACTTTATTGTAGTACACTCAGGTGGCTGTTATCACTTCACTTTATTAAAACCCACCTAGGCTAAGGAATAGGAGTAATAAAAAGATGCCTTGAGGATAATAAGAAAATATTACTGGATATGTTTGCCTCCAATGGACCTGAAATCATAATTAAAAGTACTAAAGGGAAGCGTGGAGTCCCTTTATGATGTCAGTAGTGGTAACTCTCATGAAACTGAAATTCATAAACGCCTGCCCTGAATTTACCTACCAGAGTAATTTATGAATCATCTAGTACCGAAGTTTCAGTGGTTAAAGTTTTATGCCTCCCTGACCACCATATGGAAGTGTGCATAATATGAGAAGGCATAAATTGGGTTTCATATTGCCACAACGTTTTTGATACATGAACTAAATCTAAAGTAATCTCCATTTCATGTGAACTAATTCATAATTCATCCATTGTTATTTTCACACCCACATTTAATAAGCCATGTTGACCTCCTTTGACATTTTAGAACTTGCAAATACCAAAAGCCTTCAAGACCTGTATCACCTAAGCATTTGTTTTACTACATTTTTCTATCATCTTGAACTAATTTGCATGTGTTAAATAAATTAATGTCATCTTAATATTTACTGCACATCAATTATACACCTTATAATGAAGAAACACAAGGAGGTATATATTTCTGTGATTGGAAGCTACATGCCTTATGTTTTAACATGTAATCATCTAGAATTAATCTTAATTATAGTTACCCTAAATTCAATATGATGTTTTTATTGTTCACCAGAATAATGGAAAGCTAATTTGTTGGGAAGATTAAAACTAACATACATATTAATGATTTTTTTTCTGTCACAGAGGATTTCTCTAGCAGTGGAATATGTAATGTAAACATTTTGCATAAAGTTAATTTGTGAGTTAAGTTTTGTATGACTATGTCAGCAACATTATTAAGAGATTCAATTGGCTCCTCTCAAAGAAAAGAAGAATTCTTCAGATTCAATGTTACAAATGTATGGAAGTGATTATATAGGGAAAAGTTAAATCAACTGAATAGCACATTAAATAACGACTACTAAATTAATGATGAATATTCATATATTAGGTCTCTATTGACTCCTAATTCTTGAATTAAATAATAGACCTAATTTAAACTATTGGATCCCGAATATCCAGGTTTGATTTTCATGACTCTAGCCTGTCTTTGAAATTTAGCTTAGTAATCTAAGATGGTGAGACAGATTAGAATGAATTTTGATAATACTACACCAGATAATAAATACACAAGCTGCATACTGTAAATCAGCCTTCCTCTGACCTTCTTCTTAATCTGATATTTATAAATATACAGGTGGGCTGGGGTTGTGGCTCAGTGGCAGAGCGGTTGCCTAGCATGTGTGAGGCACTGGGTACTATTTTCAGCACAATGTATCAATAAATAAAATAAAGGTCCACTGACAAATAATATATATATATCTTCTTAGAAAATTACTTTTGACCTTTAAAGCCATACAGAAAACAAAATGAAAGTTATTTGGAATATAAGCACCCACAGCTATATTCACACACACACACACACACAAACACACACACACACAGACACACACACCACAATCTTCTATTACTTTTATAAGAATCTTTCTCTTTTTGATTGAAATCCTTGATTTTATGGCATGTTGATAACTCATTTTTAATGTACCATTTCTACTCTTTTCTAGAAAAATATGGAGAAATCATTTCTTAAAAAATATTTCCCTAAGTAATTAATATCCCTCAGTTATAAATAAAATAAAGGCTCGATGAAAGTCATATAAATTAATTCTCTCTCTAGGTAACACATTCCTTCAAAATTTTTGTGTAATAGAACATAGAAAGAGAATAAAAAGAGCCACAGTAATATCTCTCAATGAATAAAACAATGTATTCATTAGACTTGACCCTTAATCTAATCTAAATATGTTGTAATAACTTAAAGATAAGTTTTCCAGTAGCCGGGTCTATATTTTTATTCTAGAAAGACTAAAAACCACATATTTGAAAAAATAAAAGCCTCGACTTTCATATATTTTTGGAAAAGAAGCCATGAGGTAGATGTGTTTGCCCTAATGACTAATAAACAGGTGTGCTGGAGAAAAGCTGGTCTCTAACATGGTCTATGCCGTTGTTGACAATTTTTCATAAATGGAACAGTTTGTAAACAAGCACTGTGATTTCTTCACTCATCCACTAATGAAAATAAATATCTTTAACTTTTTAATTGATTCAGAATAATATAGCTTCTTTTTGGTGATGATTCTCAATATTACATCAATTGATACCTCTTCTCATAAAGAAGCTGATGCTAGCTTTTTAGCTTTTAAGATTCCTAAGGAATCTAAATCTTAAGAAGCCCTACATGTGACCCTTGCATGGTTACTTCTCACCCTCTCTCTCTGAGTTCTTCAAGGTCAGCTCAAAGGCATTTCTCATACTTAGTGTTGTAGCTCACACCATGCCTGAGTGAATCAGAAACATTTCCCAGCCAAAACCTCAGCATATCTCTACTACCAAAATTGGTTGTTGAGTTCTGACAGAGAGTTTGTAAATTTATATAATGAAAATTTTCTTTTACTAAACATAACTTGGAGGAATTCTTAAGTAATAGGATATTTACTAATATCCTATCATTAAAGGGTCTGCATTTTTGCTATCAAAGGAAGTGAATGCCAGGACTTCCCCTTCTTCTTCCTGTGGTTGTGGTTGCAGAACAGAAGGGGAAATAGAAAGCCATAGCCAATTCTATTTGGAAGCATATCTCCTAGATAATTTGTACAGAACAAACTTAATTGGCTTCTCTTGGTTCTCTTCTTTTTAGCTTGGGGCTTCCAGGTAGAAAGGAACAGAAAAGTACAGGTTGTTGAAACTTATTAAGCACACAAACACAAGAAAGAAGAAATGCAGGAAGCCCTCTAATTTGCCACAAAACTGTACATCATAAAACTGGAATCTGCTTCTTTTCTTTCTAGAAACAATGGCACCTCTCATTTGTACCAACAACTATAATAACCCATTGACAGCTGGGGGTGTTCAATTGCCTTTAAATTTCCCCTTGATCAAGAAACAACTGACAAACAGAAAACTGGTTCTCATTCTAGAGATTCAGACATTCCATTTCCATTCCCTTCTCTAGATTTTCTTTATTTGTTACATGTTCTGCTTCTATGCTTATGCCTCCTTTTATAGACTCCTTGTATTTCATGTCCTAATCATTTTGAACTAAGATAACAATTGGGTCAATTTATTTTTCAGTCAATTTAGTAATGAAATAATAGAAAGATATGTCTGTTAGACTACCCCAGGGCTTACACCTTCTCTGTCCAATGAGTGAATGTTTCCTTTGGTTAGGGGCAGTCTTAGGTACCTCAAGACAGCAACCACTTCACCATAGAAGTCCCTAGCAGAGAGTGTTAAATGAGGGATGGCCTAGGCACTTAGGATAGTAAATTGTTTTAGGTTAACCTAAGAAAGAGTAGACAGAGTTTTTTTTTTTCTTTCTTATTTGTTAGAGCTGATGCTTCCCATCCAGGCAACATATTCTATGGAAAAATATCTTTTAAATGAGTGTTGAGATATAGGTCATTTATGAGCCAAGCTACCTAGTAGATATGAGTTAGTAATATTATTTAGACTTCTATGTTAGATAGTTTGATTGTAAACAGCAAGTTTTCCAGCATTTCCTATGGTTCAGAAGAGTGAGCCAGGGTGATTTCACATCAAATTTGAAAATCCTAGCAATTACATAACCGATTGACAGTTTTGCTGCACTACACAGGTTGCTTCTGTCAGATGACAACTATTGCCACAAGAAAAATGTTCATAGTCTATTTATTTCCTGAACCTATATTTTCTTCTTGGTCCATGGTTGTCTCTTACTTGAGAATATTTTTGAATAAAAGCTACAAAAAATAGAGTAGTGTTGTCTACAAAAAAAAAAAACCCACAAAGAAAACCTTTATGTTTTAAATTCAAAAAAATGTGCTGTGATTACAATAACACACTGCTTGATTCTTCTAAAGAAATAGTCAGAGAAGATTGTTACTAAAATGGTTATGTGATGGAGTTTAGCTGAGTATTTTTATTTTACTTTCTTTAAGTACAATGACAGTCTGCTTACTAAATGTACTACCCTGCAAAAAGGTGGCTGGGATTATTATCTGAATTTATTAATAAGCGGTGTACGTCTTTTGTTGTAGTAGATAAGTCTGCTTCCCTTTGCACAAAAAAGAAAGAGATTATTTTTATTCATTGTTGAAAATACTTGTTTACTTGTAGATTCCATTTAAACATGAGGACAAAATCTGATTCATTGCTGTATGCTTAATGCTAATCACAGTGCTTAACACCAGAGAGATTCACCACAGTTATTCATAGAATAGATGGTTAAAAATGAACAGGTTAATAAATGAATCAGAGGATATAAAAAGATTTCTCTCTGTCACAAAGTACTTTAGGACACAGCTTCTAAAACTTGATGTGCATGTGAATAACCTCTGTATGTTATTGAAGGTGCATGTGAATAAAATTCAGTCTAATTGGTAGTCCTGAAATAGAACTGACATGCTAAAGTTTCTTTTAAAAATATATTTATTAGTGCATTATACATAATTGTGGAATTCATTTTGGCACAGTCATAAATTCATAAATGTGCTCCTTTTTAATCTCTATGATAACCCCCCTCATTTTCCCTAGTTCCCTTCATCTACTCTATTGGTCTTTATTCTAGTATTTTTTTAATTGGTGCATTATAGTTATACATTAAAATGGAATTAATTTTGGTATCTCTGTATGTGCATATACCACAATTTGGTGAATTTTATTTCACTTTTCTTCCCATTTTCCATCTCTCCTCCCTCCCCTTTGATTTTTTCATATACTCCACAGTTCTCCCTTCTATTTTCATGAGGTCCCCCACTTTAAAAAAATCCTTATTTCTGTCTAACTTTTGCATACTACAGAGTATATTAGATCCTTGACTGTCTAAGCCTAACTTATTTCACTCAGAATGATGTTCTTCAGTTCCACCTATTGACCAGCAAATGACATAATTTCATTCTTTTGGACTGAGTAAAATTCATTATATGAATATACTATATTTTCTTTATCCAGTCATGGAAAACAAAGCTGGTCCCATAACTTGACTAATGTCATTCAAATTTCTTTTTTTTAATTGCATTTTATTTTTAATTCACACAAAAACTGTACATATTTATGGTATGAAAGGTGATATGTTGACACATGTGTACTTGTAGAATGATTAGCATAACTAATTAACATGTACAGTACCTCACATACTTACCATTTCTTCATAGTGAAAATACTTAACTACAGCATTTTTAGTAATTTAGAAATATACAATTCATTATTGTTAACTGTAAGTCCCTTGCTGTGAAGAGATCAACAAAACTTATTCCTCCTACGCATCTCAAACATTATGCCCCTTGACCAATATTTCCCCTTTGGCTCACCTTTCACTCTTTGGTAAACACCATTCTACTCTCTACTTCTTTGAGCTCAACTTTATCTTACATTCTACATATAAGTAAGATCAGGGGTATTTGTCTTTCTGGGCATGACTTATTTCACTTAGCATGATCTCTCCTTCAGATTCATTAGTTCATTTGTGTTACCAAAAAAAAATTATCCTCTTTCTAAAACCAAATCGTATTTAATTCTGCATATATGTGAATTTTTCTTATCCATTCATCTCTTCATAGATGTAGACTTTTTTATATAATGGTTATTATGAATATTGCTGTGAGGAATGAGGGAGGGCAGACATCTCTTTGACATCCAGATTTCAATTCCTTTGGTTATATGTCCAGATATGGTGTTGCTGGATCATATGGTATTTCCAGTTTCAAATTTTTGAGGAACCTTCATACTATTTTCCAGAATAACTGTCCTAATTTACATTCCCAGCAACATTGCACGGGGTTCCCTTTGCACCACATCTTCACCAAAACTTGTTATCTTTCATGTTTTTGTTAATATCATTTTAACAGATCTAAGGTGATACTGTGATTTTTATCTGTATGTCTCTGCTGATTAGTGAGGTTGAGTGTTTCTTCAACATCACTGTCTTTATGCATTTTTTTCTGAAAGAAATGTCTATTCAGGTCCTTTGCTTATTTTTTAATCAGATTATTTCCTCTCATGTTGTTGAGTAATTTAATTTCCTCCTACAGATGGTCTGTGACTTAATTATGCCATTGGGTTTTAAGATAGTGTGAAAACCATATGCATTTGTTAGAAATAGTACTTGGAGTTTTGAATTTTGATCTTGTCCTGGGCCAGTGATGTGTTGCTATATGACCCTTTTCCAAGGTTAGTCCATGGCTGTGGTTTTCAGCTCCCAGTGAGCCACATGATCATGAGAAACACCCATTACTCTGCAGTGTACTATCTTGTTCAACAATGATATTCCATAGGTTAAGTGTATTAAATACAGTTTAACATGATATTTTCAACTTATGATAGGTTTGTAAGGACATGACCCCACTGTAAGGCAAGGAGCATCTCTGTATTTTGAATATGAGCCCTTTGGCTGATCTATGATGTGAAAATGTTTTCCCTTCATCTGTGGGCTGCCTGTTCATTCTGACACTTGTTTTTCTTGTGGGACAAAAGTGTTTCAGTCTGATGCCTCTGCTCTTGTCCTCAAATCCAAGAAATCACCTCCTAAACCAATGTTGTTCTGCTTTTCTGTTTTGTTCTAACAGTTTTTGAGTTTCTGGCCCCACATTTTTCAGTTTTCTGCCTGTTGATAGCCAATTTTCCCTACATTTTCTTTGAAGAGAATTTAAAGCTTTTGGGTTGTGGAACCATTCTGACAAGCCAAGATGAAGTATTTTTGCAAACAGAAAGTTCCCTAAATCTGAAATTTCTGAATAAGATAAATCATTTTAACATTTAAAATGAAATAAAAAGAATCTACATAATGATATTTTTACTTTTTAATATTGTAAATTTAAAAAATGGCATGTAGATAGCTCCTACCCATTTAGTTGTTTTGTATCTACATTTTTACTTTTTGAGGCAGCAAAATAGTACACACATGCATACAGTATAATATCTGTTAGGTCTTCAGAGAATATACTTGTTGTTTTAAATCCACTCAAACATGTCCAGAGTGTCATCTGGGAAACAGTGAAGGTTCTGGGACAAAAGAATTCCATGAGGTCAAAATTATTTTCATGAGAAATCTAAAATTTTCTCATTTTATTTTTTTAAACAAAGATGTCATTTGACTTTCTCGTTGTTTTCACATTTGTAGTGATGGTGAAAAATCAATAGCTCCTTAACACAAATAGAGGGAGTGGAACCAGTTGTGCTAGTCATCACACTAATTTTGACCATTATATTATAATCTCAGTAAGAATTATATCATTTCACTGAAGAATATACATGTTATACTTGTGCAGTTATTTGAGTTGTGAGCAAAACCAGTTCCAATTTCTATCAAAGTTAATTTAACTTTAAAGAATGACAAACTGTGATCTTTCTGATTTAGATGTGTGGCAGACATTTTCTTAAAAATGAATGAAGTCAGTCTCTTATGCCAAGTTCAACAATTGACAGTATTTGTTGCCAATGATAGACTTTGAGCTTTCAAAGAATATCAGATTTAGAAAAATATATCTGCCAATGTGAATTTGACCACTTACTTATCCTAAACACTTTTCTGATGAGAAGAATGGTGATATTTAGTAATGTGATTTTTGATACTAATAAAATCTATCAGAAGATAGGAGCAATGCATCAAACTAATACGTTCCCAATGACCAATGCATTATGTCAGGAAATCACACATGGTAAAGCAATATAATCATAAGCAAGGAAGGCCAATGAATTTTAATACATCAGAGTGTAAAACTCTCATTGACATAAATTTAGATTCCACAATGTAATGGTTTTTGTTGTTGTTGTTGTTGTTGTTGTTAAAGAACCATTTTGAGTATAAAATAAAAAATAAATAATTCACAGTTTCAGTATATTCTGTTACATGAGCACCCTTTCAATTTTCTTGATGTCTTCCAGCAATATATGAAAATAAAATTATCATTTCAAATTGCTTCTCTGCTCTTTCTTCCATTCTTTTTTATCACATACCTTGATTTAGTAGATCATTTGTTTTCTGAGCAATCCTACATTTCTACTAAAATAAATACCTTAACTTTATTTTAATGCATATATATATATATATATATATATATATATATATATATATATATATATATTATATATGCATACAATAGTAAAATTTCACAGATGGATAACTGTTCATATAATTGTAGTTAGTTTAATTTTTAGTCACTGTAAATATATTAACAAGTATGTGCATGGGTGCTATTGTGCTTGATGTTATTTTCATAAAAATAAAAAAAGAATGAATTCTGCAAAAGGTATAAATATATATCTAGACATGCAAGGGAAATATACAGTTTATAAGATTTATTTTAAACACTTCATTACTCCCACTAGTTAAAATTTTAATTTGCTCATTAATCTAGACATGGTAAGTTTTAAATATCAACCTATTTGAATTCTGCCTCACCTCAGGCCTAAAGCAATGGAGCTAGCTGACCTTGGACTAAAACCTCTGAAACCATGAGCTAAAATAAATCTTTCTTCCTCTTAGTTGTCAGATGTTTATCACAGAATGAAAAGCTTTTTAATACAGTAAGTTAAAAAAATGTACTCATAAATATAGTCCATAGTCTATAATTGGCCTAGGAAGTTGTAATTTCCCAACCTCAGCTCAGAAAGATGAGTTAGCTTGTCACGAGTTACATAGCACAAATATTTAGGAATTCAGTCTAATGCTAATAATGGTTGTTTTGAGCTTTTCACTATTTAAAAGGAGAGCTCACTGCACACCTTACAGGCACTGACCGAGTGCACACAGCATGAAACTCAGTGATCTCAATATCCAGTCAAGGATGTTAATATATCCTTCATGAAAAATATCAAATTTGAAGAGGGCTGACTTGCAACAATGCTAGAAGAGTCTAGATAAAAAACCATGAAGCTGTAAGTGACAGATTCCTCTAACTAAGTTGGGAAGGATAGACATATTTTGCAGGAGGATTTTAAAGATATATATTAAATCATTTGTATTTGACTATTCTTTACTTGTTTGAAGTGTAATTGACCTGACATTATGTTTTACCTTCATAATATTCTATCTGCATCGTTTCTAACTCAGTTTTAATGCCAGCTTCACCAGGGCAGCCACTTTGCTTTTTTTATTCTGTTCCTCAGGAAGTCCCTGTGGTGGAGGGTTTATAGACTCTGGTGCATTCAAGATAACATGCACACTTCTCTTCTCCGCTGGAGTCACCAATCAATTGAGAATAGAGAAATGAATAGGCGTACGGGGTCTGTGAGACTCTTTGTTTACAAGCAATGGCAACTTGTTCATGGGTAATAAATAACTTATTTCCTAGGGCTGTTATGAGGATTTGATGATACAATACTTATAAAGCATGTGAAGCAGGCCTATTCTCTCCTATTCAATAGAACTTAGCTACTTATAATAATAAGTTACAATTATGTTTTTAAATAAACACTAATTTTTTGATTGTAGTTTCACTCATGGCACTTTTAATTACTATATTTTGTATACACAATAATATTTAAAATTAACAAAAACAAGACATTTTGTCTCTTACAGTGGAGAGCTCAATTCTACTTGATTGCAATCATAAAGGAATACAAAACATTGGGATTTTCCTCCTCAAATCAATTGTTTACTGTGATACTGTAATGACTTTAAAGTTCCACTTAAATAGTTTTTAATTACTACTATCATATATTCAATAACAATTAAAATAAGGGATTAAATATACACATGTGGGTTCATGCTCTTTTAATAGGAAATTAAATTCCATTTGTTTAGGATTATAAGGAAATGCTGGATTAATTCATATATTATATACATTTGTACTAAAGTAGCTATAAAATCTGTTCTATTGGAAATACACAGTCCTCGGTTTCATCTATTAAAAATGCTTTGTAATTTATGGTTTCTTTTTACCTCACCCAGTTTACCTCCCATTTTTCTCTCTCCTGAATTGTTCTATCATTGATGGGACACTGTGAGCTACATTAAATGAACCTCTTATTTAAAGGCAATCACTCCACAGGTGAGGAGAACATAAAGTGAGAAGTTGTTGAGAGCCACAGACAAGTCAAGATGGAGCCTGGCATTTTGCCAGAGGGAGTGGTTTGTGAAGTAAGGCCAGCAAGCCATTAAGATGATAGAGATTCCTTAATGACTGACTGCTGTGTCTAGATTATGTCAATTAAGTTAAGGTTAAGCTGTGTGTAATCATTAATATGATGAGGATTCCTAATTGGTTGACTGCTGCATCTAGTTTATGTTAATTAAGAACAAGCTGTGTATTCAGTTATGTATATATACACCTACTGTCCTACAATAAAGCGGCTCCCGCTCTTGCTGTATCAACCTTCACAAGTTGCTTCACAAGTCACCCTCTGGTTATTTTGCTGTAGCCAGACTGCAGCAAGGAGTATTTATTTTGTAGTATTTATTCATCTTCAGGTATCATTGGAGAATTTTGATCATTGACATTAGGTAATAGGTTCTGAGGGACAGTGCTCTCTACACAGAACCCTCCTGTTCTCCAGGCTTAGTGAAATGTTCTCTGCATCTCCTTCCTCAGGAATAGCAGAGGTAGCTGCTTTCCATTTCTGTTAACCTCAGGACACTGTCCTCTGCTGTCTGGTTTTCTCATATTCTATTGTGACTTTGTCAATAACCCTTTTGTTAAACTCACTTCCAGTTATCCTGATTTAAATGACAGATTCCTTTTCAGGACAATAATACAATTGATGGACAACTAAGAGAAAATGGTTTTGAAAGTAGGAGATATTTGTCCTTTATAAGCTTAGCAGCAGATGACATGGACCTAGAATTGAGTTATTTCAGTAGTGATTAAGGATATTTGACCCAAATCCTCTTAATTGACTTCATGAGGAACTTTAGGGAAAAAAATAAAGCAAACCCTTCATATTTCTCTCTCTCTCTCTCTCTCTCTCTCTCTCTCTCTCTCTCTCTCTCTCTCCACACACACACACACACACAGCAATCATGATAGCTAGTGATGAAGTGAGGCAACTGTGGCCAGATGCCTTATTTGAAATCTAGCTTTCACCACTTAATAGCTGTATAAGATTCAGTAATTATTTCTGTTTTTTTTTAATAAAATCTGGGATATCAGAGTAGCTATGCTATCAGTCAGGGATTTCCAGAGAAACAGTACTAATAGGATATAGTTAGGATTTTTGCATGCCTTGAATCCCAGAAACTCAGGAGGCTGAGGCAGGATGATCTCAAGTTCAAGGCCAGGTTCAGCAACTTATTGAGGCTCAAATCAACTTAATGAGACCCTTTACCAAAATAAAAAATAAAAAGGTTTGGGGATGCAGCTCAGTGGTTAAGCACCCCTGGGTTCAATCCCTGGTACCAAAAAATAAAAAATAAAAAGAATTAAGTAAACAATCACAAAATATGGGGATATTAAAAATTGTTGGGAGGTCTTGGGTTATAGCTCAATGGTAGATTGCTTGCCTGACCTGTGTGAAGCACTGGGTTCAATCCTTAGCACCACATAAAAATAAAGAAATAAAATAAAGTCATTGTGTCCATCTACAACTAAAGAAATTGTTGAGAAAGTTAATGATTATTTTTCAAGAATGGATATGTGGATGCATCACAGTGTCCTTACTGCTGGCTTTTGTTGTTGTGATCTCGCTTTACTCTGTTCATTGAAGCAACTGACTTATTTAATTATATAAAGCAGCTGTTGTACAAGGGCAGCAGCTGTTTGCATAATGTTTATTTACATTGCCATAATGTAATTTGAGAGGCTATTATGATTCCATCTTTGAGGCCAATACTATATCTCCTTTGTAAGTTTTGTGGGCGATGAACATCTATCTTCATCAGAGCTTCAAATGACAAATCACATCAAATCATGATGTATTCCTCTGACTTTATGTTTCATGAGTTATGAATTGAAGTGTATAATTTCTTCTCCATTAACTTAGTAAACATGTATCAGAAAAGTATGAAGATTATGCTACATTCAAAAGAATATTACATTTAAGTCTTCATATTAAGACACAGAGTTTGTGGGTTTTTTGTTTTCAGACTTCTGACTATCCCCATCTTTTTCTCATCTGGTAAAATTCTTAAGCCATCCCATCCTGTCAAATTTGGATGAAATGCCCTAAATTTATTGCTGAGAGATTCCTAATGGGATGAATGATTCTCTGGGGAGTTCAAGAAAGTTGAACTGTGGCATGGACTTTATCTAAGAAAAAGCAGGATCTGGGACATTACCTCTTCCTTCCTTTCTCTCTCTCTCTCTCTCTCTCTCTCTCTCTCTCTCTCTCTCTCCCTCTCTCTCTCTCTTTCTCTCCTTAACTGCTGAGTGAAAAAACACCTCCTGGCTCACTGTAAAAAAGAAGATGCAGCGTTTGGGGCTATAACATAGAAATTTCCAGACAGTAAGAATCTCAGAGAACTCTCTGGCCAACAGTCAGGGAGGAACTAAGGTGTTCAGTCCAACAACCTGTGCAGGATCAAATCCTTCAGTTACCAGCTGAATGATCCCGAAATTGTTCTTTACCCAGTTGAACTTTGAGATGACCAAAGCCCAGTGCTCCCTTCATGAAACCTGAAGGTTTCAAGAGACTCTGAAGACTCTGAAGCAAAGAAGCTCATAGACGCATACCCTGGTTTCTAACCTGGAGAAAATAAGAGATAACAAATATAATCATTTTAAGCTTCTATGTGGTACAATAAATTATACAACATTTACTAATGATAATTTTAGCCCAGCTCCAGTATTTCTTTCTGCAGACTGCATTCAGTAGCCTCCAGTTTCTATGAAGCCACTAGGTCAAGCAGAAAGCACCTACCTAGGCTTGTAGGTACAGCTCTTTCTTTGCCTTTAAGACTTTGTAGGGTTCCTGATCATGGTCCATCCCTTTAAGCCCATTGATGGTGGTAAGATCTCTTTCCCTAAAAACTAATCCCCTCCTAAAAAATATGTTGATAATATAATCATGCAAGAGTGGATGTTCTGAGCTACTTCTCTGTTTATGAGTTTTACTCTAAGAAAATGATTTTTTAATTTACTCTGTTTCTGCCTAATGGTGTGAAGGTTTAATTTTCAGCACACCTAGTGTAATGGTTAGTTTTATGTGTCTAATACAAACAGCATATGTACTTTTTAACTGGTAAAGATAGCAATACCTTAAAGTTTTGTTGTGTGTGTTAATTTGCAGATCAACATTTTGTGCCATTTATTTATCTGTATGTCAATATAAATCTAAACTACCTTATTATATATTTTCATACATTTTAATATCTACTAATATATATTCCCTTAGTTGTTTTTCATAGAAGTCTCTACATTAATTATGCACATTTTACATGGCATATAAATAAATCTTTTTTAAATATAGTTTTTAGTTGTAGATGGACACAATACCTTTATTTTATTTGTTTATTTTTATGTGGTGCCAGGATTGAACCCAGTGCCTCAGGCATGGTAGGCAAGTGAGCCAGACCCCGTGAACTCAGGTTGTTGCATTTCATTGAAATTCTTTAGTTTCATTAACCCTGTAGATAAGATTATGAAAATATTTAATCTTTCTATCATCATCAACACATCCTTGTGAAATTGTCTTTTCACATTGTAATCTATCAATTTTTTCTGCTTATATAATAAATTTATATTGGTGAATTGAACCATTTATCAACATGAAGTGATTCCTAAAATGCTTGATTAATATTAATATAGCTATACAAGCTTTATCTTTGCTAGTATTTTTGTAATTTATTTTTGCTCATGTTTTACAAATTCTTTAATACTAGTGTGTTTTTAGCCCTGCATTTTGTAGGCAACATATTGTTTGGTTTTATTTACTTTTTTTGGTTGCTTATTTTGTCCAATAGTTCCTTTTACAAAAGGAAAATTTCCTCCAATTATAATTGTTATGATTACTGATATGTCATGTAAATCTACAGACTTATTTTGTTATTAGCAATTGTCCTGCTTAAATTAACTTTCCTTCTCTTTTTTGTCAATTTTGGATTAGCAGTTCCTTTTATTAATTCATATTTTATTTACTAATTTGATCTTTTGCTTTAACAATTTTACTGTAGTTTCAAAAATACTTCACAAGTAGTTTGAAAAAAATTACTTTGTAGCTTCCATCTGGACCATATTAATAGTGGTGGTTGTTCTTCAGTAATTTCATTTTTATCCTTATTTATTGAATGTGTTGTCTGACTATGTTTAACATAGTGAAATGCAAAAGGTGGACATAAATTTACATGGAAGCATTGCTAAGTGAGGAAAGGGAACTTGAATGATTTCTGAAAGCTCGACAACCTACTCAGAACTAGATCCTTAAACTTATCTTGATATAAAAAAAAAAAAAATTTCTCTTAAGTATTGTCATCACAAAGTGGAACAGGAAATGAATTACTTAACCAGATTAGCTCAAGGAAAACTTAAGGGATTCAGGAAATATTTCAATTCAGTGAATGTTTGTATTTAGGAAGAAAAGAAAATATTTGGTTTCATTGGACCTAAGGAGTCATTCATTTAAGAGAGTTTGAAAACGGTTAAAAAAAAAAAAATCTTACCATACTAATGAAGTTGGTTTTTGGCTGAGAACCTAATTACATTTCTAAGGCTTTGGGCCTGGTCTGGTTCTGATCTGGCTTTGGGCTTTACTTTCTCTCCAGATTATTTAATTTCTGCCTCATTTATGTTGTAAAATTATTCATCTTGAAAATGTTAAACTGAGTATCAATGCTCTCTAATAATTCTCTGGCCCTTAGATTCTGGGATAATCTTAACTAGGACTTGAGAATACATGTTGTAAAATAAGGAGTCTAACTTTAGGTAACCTGATAAATCTTAATCTTTCAGTTAATGAGTATTTGAGAGAAAGAAAATGCCTTCTGTTCACCAGGAATAAAATTAAGTTTGTGGCCATTGATATTAATCATGTAAAAGCACATACTCTTAAATATGCCAAAAATGCATTTTAGTTGATTATCAGCATAATCATTTTTATTTTATTATATCCACTTAGATTAAAAGCAAATTAAAAATAACCCCACCTGGGGCTGGGGATGTGGCTCAAGCGGTAGCGCGCTCGCCTGGCATGCGTGCGGCCCGGGTTCGATCCTCAGCACCACATACAAAGATATTGTGTCCGCCAAAAACTAAAAAATAAATATTAAAATTTAAAAAAAAAAAAAAAATAACCCCACCTTTCAAAATTTCTATATTTTAATTAAATTTATCTATATTAATTATCAGCTATATGACTTTCAGTTAATTTTATTCAATTGAATTTAATTGTGATATTAGATAAATCTTTATACACATGAACAAAATTTGGTATTCTAGTATTTACAATTTTATAATTTCTTGAGAGTCCATACCAGAAAATTTTCCTAGATGTATTTTTAAAAAAAATATATATTTTTACTTATCTTTGATGTGGTGTCCATAGATGTTAAAAAATTTGAATACTTTTAAAGAGCATTCTATGATTACTTCTAATTTAGGCTTTTCTTTAGATGTGTATATTTAAAAATATATCAAGTGATAATCCAAGTTGGGTTCTCTCTAAGGTTACCTAAAATTATATTAATAGTAAAAAAGTAATTTTACCCTTATAAGAGGAAATTTGAGATCAATGACCATTCATTTTAAATTTATATCAACTTTATAGCCCTTTTGTCATTGTGACATATTTATGAGGCTGTTAACTTTTGACTGCCTGGAGGTTATAATATACTTGATGTGACCCTTACCTACTAAGTCAAGATCATACAAGTTACATTGATCATAAGCCATTCAGAAATAATGCTAAAACTTAGCTTCTGATGCATTAGTAGATATCTAAAGAAAAGGATGGTTGCTTAATTTGTTTTAGGAAAAAAAAAAGAATGGAAAAGTTACTGTATAGAAGATGTAATTAAATAATATAACAGAAGTGTCAAATTTAATATAGATGATATGCAAATTATAGAACATCATAAGACTTAAATACTAAATTGTTATTTTTGAATTTTTTATACCTTTATTGTATTTATTTTTATGTGGTGCTGAGGACTGAATCCAAGGTCTCGCACGTGCAATGCGAACTCTCTATTCCTAAGCCACAACCCCCAGCCCCCTAAATTGTTATTCAATAAACCTTTTTAAAAAGTTTTTGTATTTATTGCACATAAAAATTAAATGGAAACTTAATCACTAACCCATTTATATATTGTTTTTCTTAGTTGTTTCCCCAAACTGCTGCTAAATGAATCAGATTGTTATAAAAGAAAATGTAATGAAGTACTAGGATTTTGATATTAGGTGTATGTGGGGTATTTATTTGACTGACCTTTTCTGCCTTAATTTATCTTATTAACAATGAGAGTTTTGAAGAGCCAGTATTTTTAATTATTCATTTCATTTATATTAACATTTTTCATTAAGTATTTTTTCTTGAAAATTAACAATTTATATAAATTTATGGCATACAAATGGTGTTATGATTTACGAGCACTGGAATAATTAAATAAAGGTAGTTAACACCTCAAATACTTAACAGTTTTTGTGGTGAGAACATTTGGATTTACTCTTATGAATTTTGAAATGAACACTACTCTCTAATTAACTTTATCCATCACACTGTGCAATAGAATTCAAAAGAAAACAAACACACTCCCGGGTGACTGAAATTTTATACTTGAAAATTCTTCCCTCCCCTAGTCTCTGTAACCACCATTCTGCTTTCTACTTCTGTGAGTTTAATTGTCTTAGATTTCACATATAACTGAGAACATGTGGTATTTGTTTTTCTGTGCCTGTTTAATTTCCATTGCTATGACATCCTGCAGATCCATCCATAATGTTGTACATGATAGATTTTTTTTTCCTTATTAAGAAAGAATATTATTCTGGTATGTGTGTAAGACAGAGCACATGATATTTTCCTTATCCATTTTTCTGCTGATGGGCACTTAGGTTAATTCTATAACTTGAATTTTGTGAATAATATTGCAATGTATATGGCAGTACAGATATCTCCTGGACAAACTGGTTTCAAGTATTTTAGGCAAGGATCCAAAAATGGTATGGCTGCATCATATGGTACTTCTATTTTTAGGGTTTTTTTGAGAAATATAAATGTAGCAAAACATAGTGACTATACTAATATACATCCCCAAAGCAAAGTGCAAGTATTGCCTTTTTTCCCTCTCCTAACCAGCACTTGTTATTTTTTATCTTTTTGATAATAGTCACAATAATTATGACTTGATATCTCATTTGGTTTTAATTTACATTTCCCTAATGATTAGTGATGTTGAATATTTTTCTATATACCTCTTGGACATTTGTTTATCTTCTTTAAAAAAAAAATGTATGGTTGGGTCCCTTGCCTAATATTTTTAAGAGTGAACATTTTCAAAGTTATTAATTAAGATAACTTTAAAAAACTTTAGATTTGAAAAGGAATTCTAAAAGGATTTCATATTGAAAAGGTTTACATTATAAAATATTTAGTTATAAAAACTGATTTACATATTTATCTTATATTATAAATATTACATAAATGCATTTCTGAGCAGGTGTTGATACCAGGAGTTGAACCTAGGGGCACTCAACTTCTGAGCCAACATCCCCAGCCATTTTTATTTTTATTTTGAGACAGGGTCTTACTAAGTTGCTGAGGGCCTCACTAAATTGCTGAGGCTAGCTTTGAACTTGGGATCCCCTTTCCTCAGCCTCCTGAGTCACTGGGATTAGACATGTGGGCCACCATACCTGGTGTAAATGCATATTCTCTGTGTAAGCTTTTGTAAATGCTCACATATTCAGTGCAACATTTTCATTTTATTTTTTAAATAAAATTAGCAATCTTCTCTCCTTCTCCACCCTTCTCTCTCTCTCTCTCTCTCTCTCTCTCTCTCTCTCTCTCTCTCTCATTTTATTAGAGCTTTATACTTACACACACTAGGTGGGTTCATTCTGACAGACTCCTACAAGTTTGGAAATCACTTTCAGTTTATGATTCCCCCATACATTTTCACTCCTGTCCTCTCTTCCCTTTTCCATTCTGCTTCATCTATTCTACTAGATTTCCTTTCATCCATCTATGATTTTATACTTGATTGGTCCTTTATATTATACTCTCCTTCCCTCCTTCTTTATTTATTTATTTTTTTGAATATAGCATCCACCTATGAAAGAAAACATTCCATTCGACCTTTGAGTTTCTTGTGTTTCTTTGAGTTGCTTGTTTTTAATTAAGATTTTTTTATTATTGGATTCCTTGAATTTCTTCTTTATTTTTATATTAACTCTTTGTCCAATGTATAGCATGCAAATATTATTTCCCGGCCCATAGGTGGTCCCTTCACAATGTTAATTGCTTCCCTTGCTGTGCAAAAGATTTTTTAGTTTGATCTAGTCTATTTTTGTGCCTGAAATTTTGGAGTCAAAAAAAACCAAAAAAAAAAAAAAAAAACTCAAGAAAGAAAAAAGAAGTCATTTCCTATAGCAAAGACATGTAGTTTTTCCATTTTTCTTACTTCTAATAAGTTTTATATGTGCCAGTCTTAAGTAAATCTTTAGTCCATTTGGAACTCATTTTTGCATATGGTATAAGACCAATGTTCAATTTCATTCTTCACATTGCTATCCACTTTTTTCAAAAAAATTTTTCTCACAAAAGGCCATTGTTTTCCCATTTGTATTCTTGGCAATATTGTGAAAAATAAATTTATTAAAAATATCTGTTTTTATTTCCAGTCTTTAGGTACTATTTTATTTTCAACATATCTACTGCTTTTCAAGTACCATGCTACTTTATTACTTCATCTTTGAAGTAAAATTTGAAATTATGGTAATATTTACTGTTTTGTTCTTTTTTTGCTCATGATTACCTTATCTATTCTGGAGTTTTTGTGGTTCCATGTGAATTTTAGGATTGTTTTTTCTAATTGTGGAAATAATTACACTGGTAAGAGTAAAGTTTACAATAACTAGAAAAAAAGCATATCAAATAAATAACCTATTGTTATAACTCAAAGAATTGGAAAAAGGAAAAAAATACTAAACTCTAAAGTTAGCAGAAAGGAGAACAATAAGATCAAAGCATAAATACATGAAATAGAGATTGGAAAAACAATACAGAAAATGCAGTAAATTGAATTAGTTTTGTGATAAGATCAACAAAACTTTAGTCAGATTAACTAAGCAAAGAGAGAAAACTCAACCAAATCAAATCAGAAATAAAGAGAAGACATTGCACTTTTACAACAGAAATACAAAGGATCAAAAAAATCGGATAAGCTTGAAGTAATGACTTAATTTCTAGACACATATAATCTACTAATGCTAAATCATGCAGAAATAGGAAATCTAAGAAGATCAACATCAAGTATCGAGACAAAGTCAGTAATGAATAGTTCAGTCTCCCATCAAATAAAAGCCCAGGGAATTCTCACTTCATGACTAAATTCTACCAAACATTTGAAGAATATCAAGTCTTCTAACTAATATCAAGTCTTCTCAAACTCTTCCAAAAATTAGAAAAGGATAAAATATTTTCAAACTAATTTTACAATTTTAGAACTACCCTAACACTAATCCAGAAAAAGCATTATAAGGAAGGAAAATTATTAGCCAATAACCCCAATGAATATAGAAGCAAAAATCCTTAACATGATATTAACAAACCAAACTCAACAACACTTTAGAAAGATCATCCTCTATGATCAATTGTAATTTGTCCATTTATCATAAGGATATTTCAGCATACACAAATTAATAACTTTGATACATCAAAATAACAGAGTAAAGGTATCAATCATATGATTATATCATTAGATATATAAAAAAAGAACTTAACAAAATTCAACATATTAAAAATTGTCACCCAGTTAAGTCTAGAAAGAATGTACCTCAATAAAATAAAGGCCATATAGATAAGCCCACAGTGCTCTATGGTAAACATAGTAAACTCTATGACTAATATTATACTCTATAAAAAAAAAGATTGAAGACTTTCCTCTAAGATCTGGAACATTACAAAGATGCCCATTCCTACTCCTTATTCAACAATGCAGTAGAAATCTTGGCTACAGCAGTTAGGCAGGAGAAAGAAATAGAAAGCTTCCAAGTTGAAAAGGAAGAAGTGCCATTTCCACTATTTATTAATGACAATATATAATATACATAATACCTACTAGACTCCACTAAAACCTGTCAGAACTAATAAAGTTACATGGTACAGTAACAAACAAAAATCAGTATTATTTCTGTATATGAACAATGAATGAACCAAAAATTAGTTAAGAAAATGATCCTATTTGAAATAGCCATTGATAAGAAAAACATAAATAAATATAATCAATGTGTTAAAAGATCTGTACATCAAAAACTGTAAAATATTGATAAATGAAATTTGAAAAGAGAGAAATACATTAAAAGCTATCTCAATTTCATGGATTGGAAAATAAATACTGTCATAAAGTTCATTCTACTCAATGTTATCTAAAAATTTAGTATAACAACATTTAATTAATTTAAAAACATATTTCTAATTATATTCCCCAAAATGGAAGCTATCTCTTGTTTAAGTAGACTTCATGAGGTTTAACATTGTTTCTCATCTTGCTTTCCTCTCTCCTTCTCTCTTCCTTCCCTGGTCTGGTACATGAGAAATAAAAATAATGTGGAATTTTGCCCTAATAAATAGCTTCCCAGATGCAAGTATAATATTTATTAACTCTTTATAACTGTGTAAATTCATGAGACATTTCAGAGGATAGAAAGATAGTCCAAGGTTCATAGATGTCAATATTGTCTGTATAGAATTAAGGTTCCTAAATTTTAGAATAAATCAGAATTGCCTATAAAGGTTACAAATTAAGCAGTTACTAAGAAAATCAGAGTTGAGTCCAATAAATTTATTTTAAAAGTTCCGTAGTTATGTTAATGTTGTAAGCTAAGTGAGTAATTTGAAATCAACTGTAGAAAAAAATAGATACAGTATTGTCACTTAGCTTTGACTTCTTCATGAACTAGGAAATTAAATTGACTAAAAATGGAAATATATTGATGACTTTGTGATTACTGATTTGTTGTCAGTAATGGCTTTTGGACAAATTTCACATTTTCTTTGATTTGAGATAAAAGATAGGCAAATATAATAGTGATCAGCTTATTGTATCTCAAAATTCTCCTTCATTGCTCTGTTTCTGATTTTGCTGTAGGACTTATAGGTCTTCATTTTATTTCCCCCACTTGAGGACAGGTAATCATGGACTGTTGTTCAGAAAGCCTAAAGGTGCTAAAGCCTTTCTGAGATTACCATTCTAATAGCATTCTCCGGTTTCTTTTTTACCTGACAGCTGCTTCCATAGTAAGCCAAACCACAGTCTTAAGAAGCTGTCTGGCAGTCACGAGGTGGTCCTACTCAATATCTTCTTATAAGAAATAGCTCCCTTTGATGAAATCCTCCTGCAAATTCCTTGGCTATGCATGAAGAAGTCAAAATATCAGACTGGCTAAGTGGAAGAAGGTGACCTCTTCTAGGTACTGTCTACCCATGTTTTCTACATTACTCAGCCTAGGGTATTATTTGCTCTATTTCTCTTGCTTTTTCTGGTCCTCTTATTTTTTTTTTTTTTGACCACTCATAGTAGTTAACCACCATTTGTTAGTTCACAATTCAAATATTATAAAATTTCCCTCTTTGATTAACTGGAGCATTTTCTGCATTCTGACTGGAACATAACTAATTTATTCTGATATATTAAATAGAAAATGTTAATACATTTAAGAAAATCTTTTCTTGTTTTGCCAGAGAAAATTTTTATTGAGAAGCTTCTGAGTATACAATAAGTATGAAAGTATCAACCAAACATAGTTTAGTAATCATTTTAAAAATATGTTTATCTTTAATGATCCAAAATTCTGCAAGACACACTGATATACCCAGAATTGGGTGGAAATACAGCATCTCAGCAGTGCTGCTGCCAGCCTGGGGGGAGTAAATTCCTAAATAATAAATAATAATTTACAAACAAAATTGGAGAATACACTTTCAAATCTGTTGAAATTTCAGGGAAAATTTTTATTATTTAGGAGAATCATAGGAGATACCTGTTAATTTTTTCTCTTTAATTATAATGTTTTACTTCATTTTCAAATCAACTTTTTTATACACCACTTTGTTTTGAGACCTTCTAAATACATTTTCTGCTAGATAGCTCCCTGTTGGGCTCAGCCATCAGGGTGTGCTATAGGGAGACTCCAAGGATGCAGAAAGAATGGATTTAGTCTTTGATTTTATTTCCTGTGTGCTTCCTATGATTCCTGCACCTTCTTTCCCATAGCTTCACAGGCTTCTTATTCCTAGCATCAGATTCTTACAATACATCCCTCCCCTATCACTTACCCCACCAGACTCACAGCACTCCCTCAGAGGTAGCAACTTATTCAATGAAGTCCCAGCCCCTTTGGCCCTATCCTCCCTGAGCACTATACACAAAAACACCAAGTAGCACTGGCTCTTCAGAGATCAGAGGCTTCACTCTGCCAGGTCCTTTGTCAAACATATAAATTTTGACGAAGCTATCAGAGATGGTGGTGGTACTCATCACTTATTCTATGATATTTTAGAATTCATTTATTGTCTATTTTTTGGCTTCTTAAGTTATCTGGTTAAAATATATATATATATATATCTTTGCTATCAATTCCCCACATTAAAACTTTTGTTCAAATAACTGCTGTAATTTCTGTCCTGTGGCTGAACCTTGACAGTAATAGAAATTTGTGCTAGGAGCCATCCTAAGAATCTAAAATATAAAGCAGTGAGTTTCATTGGGTTCTCTTCTTGTGCTTGAGCACAGAACTGATTTGCTCACAAATTGGAAGTCAGATGCTAGTAATTCATGACAACAGTGATGATTAGTCAAACCTTTACCTAAGACTAATTGTGATAAAGTATCTACTGAAGCAGGTGCCTTGGGAAACTAGGCAGCTGCTACATTTGTCTGTTGTGACAGTGACAGTGACTACAAAGGCTATCATGTGGGATATATTTTCACTGTGCTGGAGCCCTGACAGATAGAACATGCCAAGCTGGAGGTCATTAAACTATCACCTCAAATTACAGTCAGACTTGGAGCATATCTGTGCTGTTTCCAAAAGATTCCTCCATTCCTTGTAGCCATTGGGGCCTAAATCTATTGAATACTTTTATGTACTTTTTAATTGCTGTAAAATTAAAAAAAATACATATTAATCTGATGTTCAATCAAGACCCATATATAATTTTAGTAAGCAATATGACCCTAAAATTTCAAATTAAGACATTTGATCAGAAGTAGCTTTCACTCTCATATAGGGACACATTTATGTTTCTATTTCTTGGAAGAACAGTAATAATTATACCTAAATATATTTCTTTCAAGGAAATTCCAGTTCTCTTTAACATCTATACCCAATACTCTTCATTTTTATTAGACTTGTAATGAGGTTTATATCTTAATACTTTCTGACAGGGAAAGTAAAAGTCTTACTGGATGAAAAATGCTTTATATAGCAAAATAATTGAATAAATATTATTTCCCATATTGGTAGAACCCTTAGGAATGTATGTGGGAATGGATTTAAATATATTATATTAGGGAGGATGGAATATCATACCAGATTCAGATGAATTTATCAATTTGGCTGCATTTACCAGCAATTCTGGGTTTAATATTTTTGCTCATTCAGCTGCAAACTGCTAGAGCAGCTTTCTTATTTGGTTGACTGGGATTTGCACTCAATAGTGGCCTGTGCTTAATAAAGTTGATACATCACAACTTTTCCTGGCATAATATGAAACCTATATCAGAAAGTCATAAGGAAATAGGGATGTTGGAATGGATTTATTATGTGCCAGCTACATGTATATTCACTATTTTATAAGAGAATCTAGGAAATCATTCTCTTCATAAGGAATTAAGAACACTTAAGGAGGGAAGAGCCAAATTGGCAAACTGGAGGATGCAGAATTTATCTTTCATATTATATGAATTTTTTTGTGTGTGTGTGGTAGTGCTGGTTGAACCCAGGGCCTTGTACATGGGAGGCAAGCACTCTATCAACTGAGATAAAAGCAATTCTCCACCTGTGAAAAATTGTGTATCAATGGCTTAAAATATGAAGTACAGGTAACACCTATCACATTATGACCCCGTAGCTTCTCTGTTAGTCTATGTAGAAATCATAGAAGATTTTTAAGAATGACTGTAGATTATTATAAACTTAATTAAGTAGTGGCTCTCGTTTTAGCTTTTATTCCAATTGTATATCCCTGGCATATTTTGCTGCTTACCTTAAATATTTTTCTTCATGTATTTTCACATGCATTGCCATAAACAGTTTATATGACTGATTCAACAAACATCTTTATAGTATAGCCTCTGGTTTCATGATGTCCCCTATTCTCTGCTATGCCAGAATCTGGAGGAATCTTGATCATCTTCAAATTCCTCACATTACATTGTGTTATTTTGTTGGTGATATATGACAACTAAAGCAAATGGGCCAGAAGTGGCAAGCACTATAAGGGTCCTAAACTGGGAGCTTAACCCCATGATGTTCAAGGATTTACAAAGACCCAGTAATGTTTCTAGCAATCTAATGACCTAGACCTCCAAATAAGTTATTGAATATTGAACCCCCAACAGTTCTAGAATCAATGTTTGTTGAGACATTTTGAATTTTGTATTAATATGAGATATTTAAGTCAATCTATTTAATAACTTGTATGTAAGTCCGCCAATCTTGGATGGAAATCAGGAGAGAGTGCTGGTTAACAGGTTATTCACTTCTTCTGTGTAATAATCATAAATCACATAATTTATTTCATAGCAGAAAACATGCAGCAATGGGTTCACAGTTGTAGAATTTGTTTACCATTGCCCTATCACTGGGAAGCAGATGGACTCATCAGCCAGTGGGATATGCTACTGAGTACCCAATTGTGTCACTGGATGATGAGCAGATCCTATGAATGTGCTACATAATCTTACAAGGTTCAGTTTATGCTTGAAGCAACAGTCAGTACATAATGCTCTATCTTGTACTGTCAGAATACAGAGGTTTTAGAATAAAAAGGAGGACAAGAAAATGATATATTTCATTATTAGGCCTAAAACTCTAACTTTGAGCTCTTCTGGTTTGGAGGTCTGGAGTTCCTAGAGAAGAATATTTCTATGAGGGAAAAAGAATAGTTTCATTGAATTATATATTGGGACTGTCTCCTCAGCAATTGGAATACCTCATACCATAGAACATATAGGGTAAGAAAGATATTACTCTACATGAAATTAATGATTCCGGTTACCAAGGGGAAATTGATTATTAGAGAAATTGAAGTCAAGGATTACCCAAGGCAATTCTTTATACTTCCATGGCCAATAATAGCAGTAATTGGATGCTATAGCAACAGCAATAGCAACAACACAAAGGTTCATGGAGAACTCAGTCCTTCAAAAAAACTAGATTTGGCTTAACCCTCTAATAAAGAATCTTTCAGTTGAAGTTCTGATTGAAAAGAAAGTAAGTATGGAAGTTCTAAAATCAGCTACTCTTGGTAAAAATTGCAAAAGCATGGCATTTAACACCTATAAGGATAGTTAGATGAAACTCTAACTGAATTTTAGAACGAAAAAATAAATAGCAAATGCAAAATCTTTGAGTTGGGAAATAGTGTGTCAAAAAATAGGAAGAAGACTGAGCGACAAGTGAACTGCGAGGAGTTGGAAAGAAGAGATAGAGAGATAAATGGAGACCTGAGAGATTATAGTAGGGCCTTGTATATTATGGGAACTCATATACACAGTAATTTTTGCAGTACGCCAAAGGACTTTAAAGAGAAAACACATCTCATTTTAAATATAAGTGTTCATCACTCTGCAATTATTTTTATTTTATCCTGAAAACACAGTATGTTTGTATTTAGATATATGTGAAGCAGAGTAATTGCTACAGAATTGATTACTGTAAAATATAAGCAACTTGGACTATCTGGGTGGGAAATATTATAATATGGTATTCAACATAGTCATTATAAAGAATGAGGACTTTTTAATTTTGTAATGATAAAAAACTGTCTATAGTACTTTGTTATATGAAAAAAACAGTGTACATACAAACATACTACCATTTAACTGAAAATGTGTTTTTCTGTTTATGCATATACACATATATGTTTACAGGAACTTCTAGATGAAAATGAAAGACATAAATAGTCTTTATCCTTGAGTGATAAGGACACTACCTTTTCATGCTTCCTAAAAGTTAGGAATATTTACAATCTATATGTACTTATAATGGTTAAAAGATTGAAAAGATTAATAATGTAGAAAATTAAAATAATTAGATGAAAAATCAATGTTAGAATATTAAGACACTATGGATGTTATATTTTATATATTTTATATCCACATTCCTAGATGTTATTGTGTCAGTTAGGATATTTACCTTGTCTGGCACTTTATATATATATATATATATATATATATATATATATATATATATATATATAGGAGTTATATATATATAATTCTTGGTTAGGTACTAAATGAATACACTCTGTGTCTTTCGGGTTTGGAGAAGTACTTAGTACTAAGCAAGCAAGTCTAGAGGGCTCTTATATTTTCATGGGCCTATGGGTGAAAGAAAATTTAAGAAACTGGTTTACCACCCCTTAACATTGAAATGATCAATTCCAGGGATATTTAAAACTTATGTTTGTAAAAATTATTGCCATTGATGATTGTTAAGACTGAAGAAATACATGTAGATTTGGCTATGTTGAAAATTCTTTGCCAATAAATTTACAACCAAAACCCAAACAGTTATAGAATACAAAAAATGTTTAATCCAAAAGAATTTCATTTTATTTCTATATAGTCTTTTCCATGGACTAAAATGAGCTATTCCAATTTTCAAGTCAATCAGCATCCAATTATATTTAGATGAGTTATAAGCTATTAGAAATAACCAGAGATATATCTAAATATATGCTTCTGAAATTTGCAGACATTAAGACTTAGTTGAAATCTTTAGACTGGCAGATCCTAAAGTACAAAGCCAAAGTGTTCAGAAAAAGGATATAAAAAAATTGAAAGCACAGGAAATTAATTTTCTCATATCAAGGATATATACATACTGTAGAGAATTTCTAATTAATTCCTTTAACGTTTTGCTGTGTTTCATTTTCTACACCTTTGAAGAATATCATTAAACATTATTAAAAGTGAAATGTGAGTGTTATTTCTTTAGAAAAAAGGTGGCTATTTTGAATAAGCACTAAATTGTAAAACTGATTTATTGGCATGATATCTGTGACTTAATTTATATACTTTCATTTCTCGCTTTTCAGTATATCTTCTTTGATTGCTATTACAAGGTCTTAAACACACTATTTCTTTATGAAATCAGAAGTTATAAAGCAGGGAGGAAGAGCAGGAAGAAAAGATTAACTTTAAACAGAGACATGAGGTGGGAGGGAAAGGGAGAGAAAAGGGGAATTGCATGGAAACGGAGGGAGACCCTCATTGTTATACTAAATTACATATAAGAGGTTGTAAGTGGAATGGGAAAATAAACAAGGTGAGAAATGAATTACAGTAGAGGGGGTAGAGAGAGAAGATGGGAGGGGAGGGGAGGGGGGATAGTAGAGGATAGGAAAGGTAGCAGAATACAACAGTTACTATTATGGTATTATGTAAAAATGTGGATGTGTAACCCATGTGATTCTGCAATCTGTACTTGGGGTAAAAAAGGGAGTTCATAACTCACTTGAAGCTAATGTATGCTAATGTATGAAATATGATATGTCAAGAGCTTTATAGGGTTTTGAACAACCAATAAAAAAAAAAAAAGAAAAAAAAAAAAGAAGTTATTATGCAGGATGGCAAGTTATTTTACATTCAGCTGTACCTGAAGAGAATGTGACTGTGCTCAAATTTATCCATTTATATTCAATAAGTTGTGTTCCATAGTTTTCCATAAGTATTACTTGAGAAATTCTTTTTTCTGTATAATTGGAAACAAATTTAAATTAAAATGCCCTTAAAATAATTGCCAGCTCCATATGATAATATTAACTCTTCCTGTTTGTAATTTTTTCATATGAAAATACATAATGAGAATAAAAATCTAGAGATGAATTATGATTTGAGCTTACATAAAATCCTAAGTTCTATTTTTAGTATTCCATATTTCAATACTTAAATATTTTTTTAATATTAAGGAACATGCACAAATTCTTTTTTAGAAACATAAACCTAAAGAAAATTCTATTTTACCTGATAATAAAATTTAATTAAATATTTAAGATATATTTTATTTGATTAGTACCACAGTACTAGTGCATTTTATATGTAGTAATGTATTGTTTTAATAGATAGTTTCTGCTTTAAGCATATGATTTTCACATTTGTTATGTGTGAATGGCCACTGAGAGAGGCAGTAGGTGATTATAGTAAGCTCACCATTTATTTAAATCTTCATTATATTGAAAGTATTGCATAGTAATTTAAGCATGGCACTAAATAGTCTCTGCTATATTTTCTAAGAAACAACTCTCAAACTCTGCTTACCATATGCTCTCAACTAAATAAGCAAAAGCTATAACAATTCATGAGAAAACGGGACAGTAAAAACTACAAGGAAAATATCTTTGAAGGTGATTTCAAAATTGTGCAAGACAATTTAATCTTCCCATAAAACTTGAGTTATCACTAAAGAAAAGAAAAACACAACAGAAATTTGAAAACACAATTATAATTTACCATGCATTATCATTTACCTGGATACATGTATTTTTTTAATTAGCAATGGCAAAAAGATATGAAGCAGCAGAGTCAGTTCACCATAGTGCAGGCAATTACAGTGTGCATTTTCTTCAGAGCATTTAAAATAATAAGAAACTGGACTAACATTTGATCTACTTTTTATCATCACCACAGGATGGCAATTGTAAAGACTGAAAGTAGCAAAATGCTCCTCCACATGAAAGTTTGTTGTATACTAGTAAACATTTGCTAATGATGCCCAGTTTTAATTTTATACACACACATCCAACATACACACATACAATTACATTTATGTAAGCTTCAAATCAATACTTTTAAAAAAACTTTTGATAAATGATATATTTTACATACATATTAATTCAAAGAACAACCAGTAATACAGTCAACCATGATATATTTGGACTTAGATGCTAGTGTTCATTTTGAGACTATATGAAATTTTCATCCAACATTTTACAATTCTAAAGCCTGTGAGAGGAAACTGGGGGTGGGTATTATAAATGGGAAAAAAAAGACTTGGTTTACTTCAATTCTATTATTCTTTGTACCTACTTATAGAATTTTAAATTAACATTTGAAATAGTGAAATAGAGCATAAATGATAAGATAGATTATTTACCTAGTGAGAATTTTTGTACAGACATGAAATATTTAATTGAGGTTGAATAATATTTTAAGTTGAAAGTTATTCTTTTTAAATAAGTTTTTCTTGTTCAAGCTGATTTAAGAAAAAATTAAAAAAAGAGGAGTATTACTTATTTGGCAAGATTTAATACTGAAAATAATTTGGTTTTGCAGAAGTATTTGGTGTTTAAAAAAGAAGGAAAAAAGGTCCACTATTGAAATCAGATAGGTCAAAAAGCTACTGACTGAAGGTAAAGATACCATGCAGATAAATAGTAATTCCAAGAAAAAGAGCTTATGAAGAAGGGGGCAGGAATCATAGAATTTCCTGTATTCAACAAAATGAAAAAATGTCAACAACACACACACACACACAGCACACATGCTCATGCACACACACAGTGGGACCCCTCATACCAAGCGCTACTGTTTCTACAATTGACTCCATTTCCTAGTAATTCCTGAGGCAACTAGTTACCAGAAATTTTGTGAGTCAGATGTTCTTTAAAATACATTAGGTGTATTAGAAATGTTGTTTCCAATTTTAAATAAATATATTGCATCTTTCTTTGAGTGTATTCTCAAACAAAAACTTATAAACATTAAGTTCTGAGATTATTGACCTGGCTGACTTGTTTGATTGGTAAAAACTTGTTTGATTGGTAAAAACTGAAATATTTTGTTCTATAATGTCTGTTGGGGCCTATGTTCATTATTTGATGAATAGAATTTATCACTCATCAAATAGCTTGTGTTGAATAAAATTACTATTGATAAAGCTAAAATTAAATTAATAAGAATATTTTCTAACTTGGACTATTAGATCGATGTGAAAAGGGCCGGAGGAAATTTTTTAAATTAGATCAAATATTTAAATTTTTAGAGTTTTTTTATGATTAACTTTTTCATTTTAGTTTCTTACATCACATCACCTCACAGTACATGAAGTCAATATCACATAAAATGAAATTTCTGACCCATCAAATAATTTGATATATTTTGCAATTTCTTATTATGTCTCATATGTAATTACCTATAAGAAAACATAAAGTTTATCTCAATCTTTATAAATATTAAAGTAGTTTAGAAAGTACTTATCAACATATCAGTATTCCTCAGGGAATGCATAAAAATAGCATTTTATTTAATCATCTTTGCTTTACATTTCTATCCATATCTTTAGGAATTACTTAAAGATTTGCTAAACAGTGATATTTAGACTGATAGCCAATATTATCTTAATTCTTTCAAATGAACTTGGAAATATCACTTGTTTAAAAAACAAGGTGACTTAGAATGAATATCAGCCTATTGATATGAATGGCCCATTTAAAATTATGATAATAGAATTTTTAAAAGTAATAATATTAAGCTATTGCCTTCCAAACTATATGTTTTTATAAATTATCTTAGTAATTTTTAATTATTTTAATTATTAAAGTAATAAATTATTAAATTAATACATTTTAATTATTTTAATAATTTTGATGCTCAAACCTTCACTTGAGTGGAAAACAAGATTGATTCCCTTTTCTGATATGTTATACAGGATTTGTCCTGTGCTGTTCCTAAAGCCTACATCATTCCTATGTTTTCTGTTAAGAAAATGCAAGCCATCACACAAATGATTTAAATATTAGAAATTCATATCAATATAAAAGTTTTAAAAATTTATTTTTTAGGAAGAGTTTGGAGATATTTATTATTTAGATTACTATATGTAAATCCTTCAAAGCTGATAGGAAAGATACATAGTTTTTAATATCTTAATTTAATTTTTTCTTGTTCTTATTCCTGACAAGTGTTAATTTTATTTGTTCCTTCATTTAATCTCATTAGTCTAAAAATAAGGTTGCATTTTAAGAATGAACCTTAGTATAAAAACTAAAATAACATTTATAGTTTTATTTATGAAAGCTAAGTACCAGTAGGTTACCTTACTAAGAGATGACACTCAGAGCCAGAATGGTTGAATCAAAGCTCATGAATATTTTCTAAATAAAATCAAATTTACTTCTGAAGTGCACAAGACAGGTCTTGAAATGAGGAGATTTTGGATTCTTGCCTCCTTTGTGAACTATTCATTTTAACTCCCTTGCTTCTGTTACAATGTCTCATAAAGAGAACTGTAAACTTTTCTCTCCATATTGAGAGTAAATTCTTTTAACTACAGACTTAGAAGACAGAAAAGACATCATCATTTGATTTCCTGAGCCCAGCACAACTAAGTGAAGAAAAGGTAAACAATGAGTATCAAATTTAGTGACAAATTTTATGAAACTTTACACATATAAGTTTTGAGGCTCAAACCTTCAGTTGAGTGGAAAACAAGATTGATTCCCTTTTCTGAGTGGTTCTCCAATTGAGCATGGCTTCGAAAAAATGGAACAGCTTTCAGAGTTGTTTAATCTAGCTTGAAAGATTTGCACATATCACACCTCACAATGGAAAGATTATAGAATTTAAATGAAAGATAGAATTCATTAGAATCTTTTCTTCCCAAGGGACAAGGCATATAAAATTTTGTGATTAAGAATTATAATGGTGGGGCTGGGGATGTGGCTCAAGCGGTAGCGCGCTCGCCTGGCATGCGTGCGGCCCGGGTTCGATCCTCAGCACCATATACAGACAAAGATGTTGTGTCCGCCAAATACTAAAAAAAAATAAATATTAAAATTCTCTCTCTCTCTCCCTCTTTCTCACTCTCTCTCACTCTTTCTAAAAAAAAAAAAAAGAATTATAATGGTGGTATAATTTCCATTTTTTATTACATTCTTATGCTGGAATAAATTTAAAAAATAACTCTAAAAATTGTTATAATTTTTACATTCAAATTACGTATTGCTTTCTATAGTGGAAATTATTAAAGTGATTCAAATTATTTATCTAATAGTTTCAAAGAAAAATATGAACTTAAATCTTCACTAAAATATCAATGCAATTATGCCTTGATACATTGTTTTTGTTTGAATAGTTAGTGAGGATTGTGTTTAAGTCTTTATATAAATGAATTGGTATTGGCATTTTTTCAAGTATTAGTTCTAATGTAAAATATCTTTATGAAATGTGAATATTTCTAGAATCTTTGATCCAAAATATTTCTTTTGTTGCTGGTGGTGGTGGTGTTGGTGGTACTGGGGGTACTGTTGGTGGTACTGCCCCCCCACTCCCTTTAATTGCAAATGAAATGGTAAATTGAACTGTGAAAGTTCAATCTATCCCCAAATCTGCCTTGCTGAATAAAAAGATATTCCATGACATGCCATTAAATTTCATGAAAAAATTTTTAATGATTACTACAATTTTGTTTATTGATTAAAAACTATATCACTAATGAGCTGTTTATATAATTTCCAATGATAATACATGAGAAGTTGTTTATCATTATTTATATAATGGAGGAAAAAGTGAGTGAAGATTCATGAGATATTTTAAAAAGTAATTCACTTTTTCACCAGATTATGTTGAATCAATACAGCAAACAGCAAGATTAATGAAAAATTAAAGGACAATTTTTTGTCACCTTTATGAATATTTGTCCTTGATTACAGGCTAACCTCAGACTAATTGGGACCTATCTTTGCTTTGCTATCTATTGCTGGGAGCCATCAGCCAAGTAGGTATGACAATTTCCTTGCCAGCGTACCCCCATGTTTCTTTAGTGGAAGGACTCATGGAAATAGGACATTTTGCAGGACATTTCATGTAAGGTGACCTTGCTCAAGGACCAGGGCAGGATCCGTGTTTAGGGTGTTCCCCCTTTAGAATAGGGCGGTTTAGCATAATAGGAGATTAGGGTGTTCCCCCTTTAGAATAGGGCAGTTTAGCATAATAGGAGATTAGGGTGTTCCCCCTTTAGAATAGGGCGTATCCTGCTGCTGAGTTCCTCTTGAGTTCTTAGGGTCAGACAGTATATTTTTGGGAGACAGAAGCCCAGGAGTAGTGAATTTGGGCAGAGTGTGGATTTGGGCAGAGAACATGGATTTCCCCAGAACGTGTTTGTAGATGGCCGGTGTGAGTTCAGGAATAAAGAATTGCTGTTTGAATCTACAAGCTGTGTGGAGGCTCGTGATTTGTGCCCAGCCGGAGACTGCAGCAATCTATTTTCTCTGTAATTGGTAGACACAGATATTTGTACTGAGTGGCACAGACAATTAAATCGAAGACTACAGAATCAAAGAATCTTGAAATATTAGATCAACCTACTAAATTACATCTGGGAAGATTTAAATGAAAGAAAAGAATTTTTAACAAAATCACTGGGATAGAAACAAAGCAAGGACTAGCAATACATTTGTTCCAGACAATCTGAGTGATGCAATATTCTAAACATAACCTGAGTTAAGCGTAAATCACTGGTTCACCTTAGTAGGAAATTGACATTAACATTTGGTTAACCAAATATTCCTTTTTCCCTTCTAGACATGCAGTATCCAGAAGCCCTTGCCAAGTTCATTAAGTAGTAATTACAAGATAAATTTTTTTTTCTTAAGCAAAATATATTAACAATCAATCAGATGTTTATCATCTTCTTTTTATCGAATACAATGAATGATAGCACAGGGAATAAAGAAGTTCCCTAAGCTATGAATACTGCCTTTAAATAGTATAATTATGGACACCCACAGAGCCCAATCAGGCCCAAGTCAGACCTGCCAATGCCCAAGGAGCGTGCACTGTGTTCAAGCTTCATCTTTGAACACATTGCCCAAAACCGCCATCACCACTCCCCCAGCCCACCCTTCCTGACACTCCATTAATGAAAGCAGCTGCCTCCATCTTGGGACACCACTGTTGCCATCTTTAGTTGTGGCAACTCCCAGCTCTTAACACCAGCTGGACAGGAGAGGTATTGGAACCCTGTGGGGGCACTATAAGCCTAAAGTGTTAAAAACAGTAATGATGTGGATCCTCAGAGGTAGTAGGAAAGACACATGAGCAGCATAAAAAAACAAGGGAAAAAATGGTGCCCCAAACAAATCAAGATGCTACATTATTAGAATCCATGGGTAGCACAACACAAGAAATTACAGAGAAGAAGTTCAGTATATACATAATTCAAATGTTCTGTGAATTAAAGGATGTTATAAGAGAACAAATACAGACAGCAAAATATTATTTCAATAAAGAGCTACATCAGCAAATACAGGAAGCAAAAGATTACTTCAATAAGGAGATGAAGGTTCTGGAAAAAAAAAACAGACCACCAAACAGAAATATTGAAATGAAAGAAATAATAAACCCAATTAAAAGATCAATAGAAAACATCACCAACAGATTAGACCACTTGGAATACAGGACCTCAGACAATGAATACAAAATATATAATCTTGAAAAGAATGTAGATCACATGGTTAAGATAGTAAGAAACTTTGAGCATAATATTCAAGAAATATGGGATATCATAAAAATACCAAATTTAAGAGTTATTGGGATAGAGGAAGGTATAGATTTCCAAACCAAAGGAATGAGCAATCTATTCAATGAAATAATATCAGAAAATTTTCCAAACATGAAGAATAAACTGGAAAACCGAATACAAGAGGCTTACAGATGCCAAACATACAAAATCACAACAGATTCACAACAAGGCAAATTATAATAAAAATACCAAGGAGAGAATCTTAAAAGCCAGAGAACAAAATTAGATTACATATAGGGGTAAACCAATTAGAATTTCTACAGATTTTTCAACCCAGACCCTGAAAGCTAGAAGATCCTGGAACAACATATATCAAGCTCTGAAAGAAAATGGATGTCAACCAAGAATCTTATATTTAGCAAAATTAACCTTTAGATTTGATGATGAAATAAAAACCTTCTATGATAAAAAAAAATTAAAAGAATTTACAACTCAAAAGCCTGCACTAAGGAACATCCTTAGCAATATATTCCACAAGGAGGAAATGAAAAGCAACAATGAAAATAAGCAGAGGGAATTACACTAAAGGAAAAGCAAATCAAAGAGAAACCAAGTCAAGTTAAATTTAAAAAACAAATAAAAAAACAAAAATGGCTGGGAATACAAATTATGTCTCAATAATAACCCTGAATGTTAATGGCTTAAACCCACCAAAGAAATGACATAGACTGGCAGACTGAATTAAAAAGAACAACAACAACAACAACATCAAAAGACTCAATAATATGCTGCCTCCAAGAGACTCATCTTAGGAAAAGACATACACAGAATGAAGGTGAAAGGTTGGGAAGAAAACATACCTGCTCACCTGGACTGTGGAAACAAGCAGGGGCTTCCATTCTGATATCAAATAACTTCAAGCCAAATTTAATCAAAAGGCATAAAGAATCACGTTTCATACTGCTCAAGGGAACCATGCATCAACAAGTCATAACAATTTAATAAATATATACCACAAATAATGGAGAATCTATGCTCATCAAACAACCTCTTGTCAAATTCAGTAGTCAAATAGATCACACAACACAATAATTCTGAGTGACTTTAACACACCTCTTTCACCACTGGATAGATTTTCCAGAAGAAAGCTGAAGAAAGGAACTGTAGACCTCAATAAAACAATCAATAACGTAGACTTAACTGACATATGTAGAAAATTTCATCCTTCAATGAGTGAATACACTTTCTTCTCAGCAGCACATGGATCTTGCTCTAAAATAAACCATATATTATGCTACAAAACAACTCTTAGCAAATACAAAAAAGTGGAGATACTATCCTGCATTCTATCAAATCATAATAGAAGGAAATTAGAAATCAACGATGAAATAAAAAATAATAGCTACTCCAATACCTGGAAACTAAATAATATGCTACTGAAGGAACAATGGGTTGCAAAAGATGTCAAGTAGGAGATTAGGGATAAAAACTGATACAACATATCAAGATCTCTGGGACACTATGAAGGCAGTACCAAGAGAAAAGTTCATTGCATGGAGTTCATTCATTAAAAAAAGAAAAAGTCTACAAGTAAATGACTTAACAGTACATTTCAAAGCTCTAGAAAAAGAAAAATAAATTAACACCAAAAGCAGCAGAAGACAGGAAATAATTAAAAATCAGAGTTGAAATCAATGAAATTGAAGGAAAAGAGACAATTTTAAAAAATGACAAAATAAAAAGTTGATTCTTTGAAAAGATAAATAAAACTGATACACCTTTAGCCATGCTAAGGAAGAGAAGGAGAGAGAAAACTCAAATTACAAACATCCGTAATGAAAAAGGAAATATCACAACAGATACTATAGAGATATAGAAGACAATTAGAAATTATTTTGAAAATTTGTACTCCAACAAAACAGAAAATATCAAAGGCATCAACAAATTTCTTGAGTCACATCATTTGCCAAATTGAAGCAGGATGATATACATTATTTAAACAGAACAATTTCAAACAATGAAATAGAAAACACCATCAGAATTCTACTAACCAAGAAAAGTCCAGGACCAGATGGATACACATCTGAGTTCTACAAGACCTTTTAAGAAAAACTAATACCAATACTCTTCAAATTATTTTGTGAGATAGAAAAAGAGGGAACACTTCTAAACTCATTCTATGAGGCCAATATTACTCTGATTCCAAAACTAGGCAAAGACATCAAAGAAAATAACTTCAGAGTAATATCTCTAAATGAACATAGATGCAAATGTTTTCAATAAAATTCTCACAAATCAAATAAAAAGAATATCAAAAAGATAGTGCACCATGATCAAGTAGGGTTCATCCCAGGGATGCAAGATTGGTTCAACATACAGAAATCAATAAATGTAATTAATCACATTAATAGATTAAAGATAATAATTATACAATCAATACATGCAGAAAAAGCATTTGACAAAATACAGTACCCCTTCATGTTCAAAACTCTAGAAAAATTAGAGATAACAGGTATTTACCTCAACATAGTAAAATCTATGTATGCTAAGCCCCAGGCCAACATCATTCTAAATGGAAAAAATTGAAAGCATTCCTTGTAAAAATTGGAACAAGACAGGGATGCCCTCTTTCACCACTTCTATTTAATATAGTTCTTGAAATTAGGTGACAATAGAAATTAAAGGGGTATAGATAGGAAAAGAAGAACTCAAATTAGCACTAATTGTTGACAATATGATTCTATACATAGAAGACCCATAAAATTCCTCCAGAAAGATACTAGAACTAGTTAATGAATTCAGCAAGGTAGCAGGATATAAAATCAACACCCATAAATCAAAGTCATTTATGTATATCAGTGATAAATCCTCTGAAGAAGACATGAGGAAAACCACCCCATTAACAATAGCCTCACAAAAAATAAATTACTTGGGAATCAACTTAATGACAGAGGTGAAAGATCTGCACAGTGAAAGCTACAGAATGCAAAAGAAGGAAATTAAAGAAGACCTTAAAAATTGGAAAGATCTCCTTTTTTTGCATAGGCAGAATTAGTATTGTCAAAATGGCCATACTATACATATTTAATGCAATTCCAATCAAAATCCCAATTTCTCATAGAAATAGAAAAAGCAATCTTGAAAATTCATATGGAAAAATAAGAGACCCAGAATAGCTAAAGCAATCCTTAGCAAGAAGAGTGAAGCAGACCTTAGTTATAATACAGAGTAACAAAATAGTAACAAAAACAGCATGATTTTGGCACCAAAATAGACTTGTAGACCAAAGGTGCAGAATAAAGGACACAGAGACAAACCCTCATAAATACAGTTATCTTATATTAGACTAAGCACCAAAAACATATATTGGAGAAAAAATAGCCTCTTCAACAAATGGTGCTGATAAAACTGGAAATCCATATGCAACAAAATGAAATTAACCCCCCATCTCTTACTGTGCATAAAACTAAATAAACTAAACTAAACTAAATAAATAAAAACTAAACTAAACTAAACTAAATAACTCAAAGTGAATCAAGGACCTAGGAATTAAAGCAGAGACTAATGTGTCTAATAGAAGATAATGTAAGACCAAATCTCCATTATGTCAAATTAGGTCCTGACTTCCTTAATAAGACTCCTATAACACAATAATTAAAATCAAGAATCAATAAATGGAATGGATTAAAAAAAATTTCTTCTCAGAAAAAGAAACAATATGTGAAGTGAATAGAGAGCCTCCATCTTGGGAACAAATTGTTACCACTGGCACATCAGATAGAGCACTGACCTCTAGGATATATAAAGAACTCAATAATCTTAACATTAAAGTAATAATGCATTCCAAATTGGCTGCACCAATTTGCAGTCCCACCAGCAATGTATGAGTGTACCTTTTTTCCCACATCCTTGCCAGCATAGCCATATCAATGTTCATAGCAGCACAATTCACAATAGCTAGACTGTGAAAACAACCTAGATGCCCTTCAATAGATAAATGGATTAAAAATGTGGGATTTTTACACAATGAAATATTTTACAGCACTAAAAAAACAAGATCATGGCATTTGCATGGAAATGGATGGCATTGAGTAGATTATGCTAAGTGAAGTTAGCCAATCCATAAAAAACAAATGCTGAATGTCTTCTCTGATATAAGGGGGGTGACTCAAAATGGGGCAGGGAGAAGGAGTATGATAAGAAGATTACCACTAAATAGGGAAGAGAGGTGGGAGAGAATGGGAGGGAAAAGGGGAATTGCACGGAAGATGGAAGGAGACCCTCATCGTTATACAAAATACATGTATGATGACACTAGTATTGCTATAGGTATATACGTGTCTGTATAACCAATGTGATTCTGCAACCTGTACACTCAGAGAAAATGAGAAATTATACCCCATTTGATTCAAATGTATGATATGTCAAGATCATTGTATTGTCATGCACAACTAATAAAAAAAGAAAAATTATAATAATAATAATACAGTCAATAAATGGGCCAAGGAACTGAACAGACACTTCTCAGAAGATGATACACAATCAATCAACAAATATATGAAGAAAATGTTCAACATCTCTAACAAATAGAGAAATGCAAATCAAAACTATTCTAAGATTTCATCTCACTCCAGTCAGAATGGCAGCTATTATGAATACAGACAACAATAAGTATTGGCAAGGATGTGGGGAAAAGGGCACGCTCTTACATTGCTGGTGGGACTGCAAATTGGTTCAACCAATCTGGAAAGCAGTATGGAGATTCCTTGGAAAACTGGGAATGGAACAACTATTTGACTAAGCCACCCCACTCCTCAGTCTATACCCAAAGGATTTACAAACAGCATACTACAGGGACACAGCCCCATCAATATTTATAGCAGCACAATTCACAATAGCTAAATTCTGGATCCAATCTAGATGCCCTTCAGTAGGTGAATGGATAAAGAAAACTTGGTATATACACAATGAAGTATTATGCAGCACTAAAAGAGAATAAAACCATGGCATTTGCAGGTAAATGAATGAAATTGGAAAATGTAATGAATGTTATGTGAAGTAAGCCAAACCCAAAAAACCAAATGCCTCTTCTTTCATATAAGGATGCTGATTCATAATGGGGATGGGTAGGGGAGCGTGACAGGAATAGACAATCTTTTACAGGGAAAAGAGGAAGGATAGGAACAGAGGAGGGACATTGGGTAGGAAAGATGGTGGAATGAGATGGACATATTACCCTAAGAACATTATGTAAACACTAGTGGTGTGACTCTATTTTGTCTTCAACCAGAGACATGAAAAAGTGTGCTCTATTTGTGTAATATGAATTGAATTGCATTCGGCTGTCATATATAAGTAATTAGAATAAATAAAAAAAATTAAAAATTTAAAAATAACATAATTACACATGACACTAAAATAATTTCTATACAGCTATACAATGAGTATCATATAGTGTCATAGCACAAAATCTATTAATGAAACTAACTTGTACAATTTTTGGTTTTATATTAATGTGTTTATGTCCTTGATAAAAATTTTAGCCTAAGTTCTGAAGTCATGTCTCCAGAATTCTATGAGGTGGGCTATGAAACTCTGTCTATAGCCTAGTGTAAAGTGGGTGTCAGAATTCTATGTAAAAAGATGTTTCTAGACTCCAGCTGCACTTTCAGAGTGTCAAGGTGGTTCTAATTTTTATATTATGCTGATAATCTTCAAAATAATCAATGTTTAATAATAATGCTCTTTGTAAACTTAAATGTTTAATGTTAACATCATTATTAACATAAATAGTAGATGTAATATCATTAAAGTGATTTTTGAAAGATGATGGAGTATTCAAACAACAATGAAAATGACCCTTTCACATGGTCACCCATGTCTTGCTTGGTCAAGTACAATTGTAAAGGTGCATAGATAAATGCATATTGCATGCAGAGATAAAGTTATCATGTGTTGGAAGCTAGATTGTTGTTGCTGTCACTTCCTAAGGTGCCTAATGACCGTGTCCTTTCTGGATGTAGGCTGAAGCAGGTCCTGAGGAGTGGCTTTACTGACAAAGTACATAGGGCACATCTCTGCCCCAAGGTAACCTATAGTTGCCTGAAGGACGTAGTCTCTGTTACTGCGGTTGAATATCTAATCAAAAAGATAGAATTTTAGAAATTTATGATAGTTTGAGAAACTTTTCTCTACTTCCCATTTATAGTCATTGAATGTGTTCATAAAATTAAATCATATTAAAACATTTCTTAAAATTTTTAATGCTAATTTAACTTTTACAACTTTTTATGTTCTTACTAGTTGGCAGATTTTGATAAACAATAATAAATTTAATTGACAATTATAATTAATTTATAGTTTAACATAAATGCAGCATATCCTATAGGAATAGAAAATTGTTACTTATTTAATAAGATTATATTGCTTATTGGAAAATTAAACAAAAATAACAAGCAGTGATCTATTTGCAAAACATGGTAAACATAGCTAATAATAATTAATTATTTTAGAAAAGTTGATTCTTAATCTCCTTATTCTTCATAATCAATATTTGTTTTAAATAAATTTAAAAATCTTAAGTCATGTCAAATCAGTCCTCTACCCTTTTATGAGTAAGTCTATAATATAGAATATATGTGTGTGTGAGTGTGTATGTGTGTGTGTGTGTGTGTGTGTGTGTGTGTGTGTGTTGGGAATGCATGTATGTGTATGTGTGAGTGTATGCTAGTAAAGTTTCTTAATATTTTTCTGAAATAATAAGTGAAAAATATTTTATTCTGTATAATTGGCTTTATTGACTTTAATCTTACTTCCAACAAAACACTTCAATAGTTTTTGGTTTGGTTACCCAAGGTCAATATGTTTCAATACCATTGAAGTTATGATTTGTGAAAATGCAGTCATGTTTCATGGTTGATTTTTTTTTAAACTTCTAACTGGGCATGGTGGTGTACTCCTGTAATCCCAGTCACACATGAGGCTAAAAGAGAAAGGTGGCAAGTTCGCAGCTGCCCTGGCCCCTTAGAAAGAACCTGTCTCAAAAGAAAACTAAAAATAAAAAATAAAGACTTCTAATTTATCCCGAATACATTAGCTTAAAGTTTTAGCTTAACATCTCTATTCGTCAAGAGCATGTAATGATAGGTTTAATTAATCCTTAAACACCAACACATGAAATCTGTACCAAAAGAAAACAAAAAGGAAAATCAAAATAAAAATTTCTATACCAAGAGAATATATCTTACAAATGCTCTATTTATCTTCAAATATTCCATAAAATAACTATCTATATCATTTGAATAAAAATATAAACATTTTTTCTCAGTAATTAATTATTATAAATATATTTACAATTTTTCTGAGCCCCAATCTGCAATTATTTTGAAATAATGACAATATAGTTCATTATCAAATAGCTAAAAATGGGATCCCAGAAGAATCATAAAATCAATAGATTAAGTCTGAAATCTTGACTTTGAAAACTTTTCAGAAATAACTCAATATTGATTCTGTGGTCAGCTTTGAAATGACTTTCCTACATCTGATCTATTGGGTCATTACAAGGAAAGATTGTTAACCACATGATCATGTAATTTGTATTCTGTAACTTGGCTGCCTCAAGGTTCTTTGGGACTTGGCCAGAAATTGACAGCTAGAGGACACTTACTTGTCCATTGGTTTTCCAACATTGCAAGTCATGTCAAAAATGCTTTGTAAAAATTATGTTCTTTTGATACCTATCATTGTCACTACTTCAAAGGAGAAAGATATATTGATGATATGGTTTTTGATATAGTTTTTGAAGATGTTTTGTTCTCAGCATAACTGTTAGTGGTCATAGAAAAAGTGCACAGTGTTTGTAGATGATAAACATCACAACACTCTGTTGTTGGTCTCTTTGTGGTTCCATTCTTATGAAAAGTCATGAACTCAGCAATGTAAAAGTGACAATTTTAATGGATTATCCTAGGAAAAAAATATAAGAAATAAAATAATTAATTTTATGATGATATTTGCATCATCTCCACTAACCTAAAAAATAACCCCATGAAGAACAATATGATTTCAATATTTTATTAAAAAATTGAGGCATTGAGAAACTAATTTACTCAATGTTACCCACTTTGAATGACAGCCAACTAACTAGGGAGTTGTGCTAAGGAAACCACTTTCTAAAAAAAGGAAGTCATTAATGTTCATAATCCAAAGGGAAATATGCCTCCATATCTGTATTCACACATCTATACAAATGCACAAACACATTCTTCCCCAAAATATGATCAACTGATTACCAAAATAAAAACTAATACCTAGGAGCAGTGAGTCTTCAATCTTCCAAATATATTAAACTAATGTAAAACTGAAATTTTAAAAAAACCCTTGAAAATTGAAAATTATTTATTTATTTTTTATTTTAAATAGATAAACAATGTATTGAAAATGTATTTGAATTTGATGGTGCCCATTGTGTCTTTTCAAAATGATTTTTTTTTCTTACTTAAAAAATGGTCTTTAAATGCAAGATCTAAGTAATAAACCACTGAGTGAAAAGCTGACATCCAAAATAAATCAACAAAGCATTTTGTCCAAAGAAAACATTAACTATATAGCATGCAATTGATTGATACATAGAAAATTGGTGTATAAAACATAATTTACCCTCAACTGATAATCATTATAACAAGGATGAAAACAATTAGCTTAATTTCTCCTCCACTAGTCTCATATAATGACTGGACTACATTAAATATGTATTTTAACAGTAAAATTGTAGGATTACAGAGAAGGGAAAGAAAAGGAACTTGTTTATAATATCATAAATTATTTATCTGGGCTTGGAATGCCATGAATTACATATTAATTCATTTCTGGGGATTTAACCACCCTGAACACACCCATTATCATCTGAACTCTGGGCCACTTAACCACTGAACCCATCCCCATTTTTTTTTTTTTGCATTTTATTTAAAAACAGGTTCTCCCTGATTTGCTTAGGGACTCACTAAGTTGCTGAGACTAGCTTTGAAATCTGACATCTTCCTGTCCTCCCAATCGACTGTTATCACAGGCTTGCACCACTACTCCTAGAAAGAAAGAATAACTTCTTTCTTAATATTACTCAAAATGATGCTTGAGCTGGGGATGTGGCTCAAGCACTAACACGCTCTCATGGCATGTGAGGAGCTCTGGGTTCAATCCTCAGCACCACATAAACATAAAAGATGTTGTGTTCACCGAAAACTGAAAAATAAATATTAAAACTCTCTCTCTCTCTCTCTCTCTCTCTCTCTCTCTCTCTCTCTCTCTCTCTTTAAAAAAATGATGCTTACAAAAGGCTTCAGAATTATGTGTGACAGGGTCTGCATATATTGATTTATTGTTCCAAATCTATGTGGAAGTACCAATAAAATTGTCACCTACTACAGCAATACCCTAAATAACACATTTCTAGAAAGAAAGGACTAAAACTTCTTGAATGTTCCTATGCTAGCACTTTTATTACCTGATGCTATATATTAATGTACTGAAAAACTTTTATTTTCTTCTAACTGTAAGATTATTAGGTGTTTCTTTCTTTTTAATCTCATAATATCCTGAAGAGTCAATGCTAAAACATTTTTGTGGGTATGTATTACAAACATGTATTTATTTTCTAACCCTCTCACTATGTTATGAAATCCTCAAAGCTTTTCTCTACTACATGAAAGGTAATTATGAAAAAACATTTTTTATAAAATTATTATAGGAAATACAATATCATTCCCCTTGTACAATTATGATAATGATATCCAGACAAGAGAAGCCCATTGTCCACTGTCCCATAAATAGGAATTATAATATCAGACTTTTTCTGTTTGAATGAATTTAAATTTTATTTATATCTTATTACATTATGGGCCTTCTGATTCCCTTTGTGTGTTAGTGTCTGTGTATGTATATATAGGAGGTAGGGATGCAGTTTATTATGTATGCCTATTTAGTACTTTTTATCTTCAGGATTTCTTTTTCATTTTATACTCCAATCCTATGGAAATGAACCATCACATTTATACCTACCTGTTGGTAAGTAATTTTTTTTCTCATTCACTTCATTTTACTTTTAACATACTAATAAATCAGTTGTTATGTTTTGATGACATAAATATCAATTTTGTGTTCCAACAATTTCAGTTTTCTTAGATTTTCTTAGATTTCCCTATTAACCTGAAGACAGAAGTTGTTATAAAAGAAAATTTGAAATTAAAAAGCTTGATATAATTAATTCTTTAATGAACTCAACTTGTATCTCCCACACACAGTTTGTATATTATCCTAGATTATTTCAGATTAGACTCTTTTCCCTCACTCTTCCTTCCTGGACAGAAAGGCTTAAGTGGAAGCTCGGGGTTCATGTGGTTGTTTAACCCACCTCCTTAACACTAGTGGAACAGACAGAGAGAGAACTGGGCTTTGCCAGGATTTGCACAAGTACCTTGGTAACACCAGCTTGCAGTTCAGGGGAGCTGATGCTCCATGAAGCAGCAGGGATTTGGGGGAGGATAGAGTCAGCAGATAAACACTTTATTGTTTTCCCACCAATATGCAGCCTAGGATTTACTAGTAGCATATTGCTCTACTGAAGATGTTCCACAAGGTCTTATATATTAGTTGGCGAGTGCTGCAATAAAGCTGTGTATCAGATCATCTCAAAACGCAGCATTTCGCAACAACCTCCATTTAATTTTTATTCAAAGATCTATCTGACCACTCTAGCTGATCTTAGCTGGTGGTGGCTGAGGAACAAAAGATGGGATAAGAACCTCTCTGTGTCTATCTTATTCTCCTGGAATCATAGGGCAACTTGATGTGCGAGGGAATAGCCTGATTCCACAAGGACACTTAAAAGTTGATGCTTGTGTCACATCTGCTGATATCTCCATCCTCAAAGGAAATCATGTGTCCAGGTGTAAATTCAATGAAGTAGGGAAACATACTTCATCTGTGGTGAGAAAAAATATGTGGCAAAGGTAATGGATATAATATACAGTGAAAAACTGCAACTGATAATTTAATAGGTTACAGAGAAAAGGTATGTTTGTGTATGAGAGAAAGAGAGAATGACTGAATCTGGGATCAGCTTCATTAAACACGTTTTTAAAACTGGAATTTCCTCCTTCCCTCTCTTATGTACTTCCCTCACTACTTTTTTATGTGGAACTGCAACCAATAAAGCAATAATGCAAAAGCCTTTGCCTTAGACTCTGTTTTCTAGGAGTATGGACTTAAAGAGTGTGTATAACTAGGTATTATTAGCAGACCTCAGAATGGGATTTGGGGCTGGAATTCTATGACGATAGATATGAGATCAACAGGTATCCTGATAAGGAGAGTGGCGAAAAGCTCTAGTAGGCAATGATATCCAATTTAGTAAGACTTCCATTTGTGTTTAATAAAGATAGGGTGGGAAAAGAAGGCAACCACACTGGGATATCAAGTCCTCGCTGTTCTTGATAACAGTGATAATAAAACAGCGTTTTGACTTTTGCTAATGACATTTGAAGCCTTTGCAGAAGTAAAGTAATAGGCTCAGTGATACTCATAGCCAACCTAAGGCACATCGTGAAACAGGGACATTCAATTGTTTTGCTTTGTTTTGAAGCTTAAAATCTTTAAAAGAGAAAATTGAGAGGCTGATTCTGCTGAAAATAATGTATAAAAATATGATATTATTAAACTATAATTTCTTCCAAAGAAACTAAATAAGAAATCTTATGCTAAAACCAGGAGTCTGATATTTTAGGAATGGAGCCAGGTCTGGGATGGATACATTTCAATGAGTTATTGGATCTCGCAATCTTAATGCTAAGCAAGTAAAAAATGATTATAATTATGGTGACAAAAGCAGTTCTCTATCACAAAAGGGAGAAGAGAATTGGACTCACTCATGGACAGGACAGGGGAAAACGTTGGTCAGGAATAACTTTGCTAAATTATAGTTGCACCATGAAATTTAACAGTGAAGGGATGCTTTCATAATAGGTAGGCACTTTAAAAAATAACTATTGAGTGAGGGAAAAGTCACAAAATCCTTTTAAATAATTTTTAACATATGAGAGATAAGTAGCTAAAAATATGAATCTCTACTGACTCATGAGCACATGATTTGACCAGTCTGTCCATGACCTGGGATAGAGGAGATTAAAAATCCCAGGGTCAAGGAAATCTGAAGACACGAGTGTATATATTAATGGAAATGTGCAGAAAGTTTGCAAATGATGTCTATTAATGATAACTACCATAAATTATTCAATACTATTAAATATTTAACATTCTTGGGAAAAGGGATATACTTTAAAGAAAAGGAGGAGTAATAATTGGCTTATGACTAACAGGCATTCTGATTGTTTCAGGAAATCTGCTACCTGGGGGTATTCAAGGTGATGAAATGTGAAATTGTCTTTGAAATGTTAGGTACAATCTTCGGTGGAATTGACATTCTCTTTCAATTGTTGGTATATGGTGCTGTGTCTTTCCTGCTTGGTTGGGTTAAGGAACGAAAGTAGAATTTATAGGCTCATCATAACTTTCTGGGACAACCAATGGGGTTTTTGTCTTCCTATGTTCACAGTCTTAAATTCTGATGGTTAAACAGATCCTGATTCTCAGAGAGTGGTTATTTTTAAAGCAGATAGTGCGTACTCCTGTGGGTATTCCTTTGAATTGGAAACTTGGATTTCTACATGGTCACTTTGCAAAGCATCAGGCACTATACTGGATGGTAATTTGACATGTTTACCATGAGCATTCAGGCTGTCAGAAAGAAGCTGCCTGGAACCTTGAGAATGAATTTATTTCACATCCTTGAATGGCCAGTGATAGCCATAAAAAAGCAATTGCAGCAAACAGACTACAAGTAGAAAGAAACTAAAGACTGTAAAAATATGATAGTTTTAAACTATAATTTCTTCCAAACAAACTAAATATGAAAAATCTATGCTAAACCCAGGACTCTGATATTTTTGGAATGGAGCCAGGTCTGGAATGGATACATTTCAATGAGTTATTGGAACTTGAAATCTTAATGCTATGCAAGTAATATATAATTATAATTATGGTGGCAAAAGCAGTTCTCTATCACAAAAGGGAGAATAGATATATGTACCTAAAGGAGACACAACTAAAAGTACAAAAGAGTCAGAACACTGTTGGGGAAATTTGCTCCTTGTGAGACAGAAGGAAGAGGGAGATAAAAATAAATAGATTCTATTCTACTCAACTGTCATTAGTGTTGCCTTGTAGCTGAAACTTTTCAAGGATTTCACAGAGTCAAGACTAAGATTAGATAAGCAAGATACATAGTGTATGAGAATTTAATGAGGTGCTCACTCTCCAGGGTCAGCTCTTGCAGGACCCTAAGAATGAGCTTTGCACCCTAGGTTCTTCACTTGGATCATCTAAGCTCAGGTTTTGTGGTTCAGATGACTCTTCTAGGCAATCAGTGAGATTAGCTCATGTGCTGCATGAGGGTGAAGAACAATGAAAAAGATGGTGTTTCAGGAGTAGATGATGATAACCAGTTTTCACCCTTGGAACTGCTGTTGTATCAGTTCTTTTAAGACACTGCTAGTCTTCACCTTTCTCCTCTTTATGAAAAAATGAGATTACTAATGCTCAAATGAATCCAAAGGACACCAAGACTATCCTAGATTCAATTCAAGTGCCACACTAGATTGTCACAATCTTGCCCAGTTTCCTGCCAGGAATTAAGAACTTTTCTTGCTGATCCTACAGACAGTTTGCATTTTCCCTATAGTTACAAAATCCATACTATATATTACCACTAAAGCCACCATATGTGTGCACATCCTTAGAGAGAGAGGCTGGAAGGCTGAATCTTGGCAAGAATCACACAGCAGCTTTGTCTTCCCCAGGTCCTAAATTAAGATGCTAGATGACACACCTACAAGTTATAGAAGAGTCAGTACACTGTTGGGTAAATTTACTCCTGTGGGACACAGAAGTAAAAGAGGGAAAAATAAATAGATTCTACTAAAGTGTCATTAATGTTGCTTTGTAGCTGAAACAATCTTGTCAGGAAAAGATTCTTTGTATTTCTTCTGTATTTCTCTTTATTCACTCCTTTATTCCATTTTTCTCCTATTTGCTTCCTAGGCATCTCATTTTACCACCATAACAAGATACTAGTATGAAAACTTTTTCTCTCTTTTTTTTTCTTTTTTTTTTGGGGGGGGGGCGTAGATATAGCAAAGAAACTATTTGATCATGACCAATTCTCATAGATTTTTCTGTTTTGTTTCACATGATAGTGTGATAAATAATAAAGAAATGAACAGTATTTGAGAAAAAAAAATCCAAGAAGAAAATATATTTTTTTAATTAGAAAGGAGATAAGCTAATGGTAACATTTAATATTTAATATACCCAGTGCTATATATTCAACCTTGTATGATCTGATCCCAAAGTAGTTTAGAAAACTCAGAGGTTAGTTGCTAAATTGCTGCGTGTAGTATGTCTCATAAAAGCCAACACCAAGAAACAAAAAGATGTTATTATGTCAAGATCAGTCAGACTCCAATATGAAATTAGTTTTTATTCCATTCAATTTCTGGTTAACAGTCCTATATATCAGCAATTGTGAAAACAAAGGTGACATTAACTTGGAATCCAAGTGTAAGTATCAGGTGTCAGTCTATTTAACTGCCTTTTCTGTTCCAGAACTTATAACTTAAATCCCAATAAATAAAGCTTGCGTTACACTCATTTCCTCTTTTGGAGAAGCTTACAGAATTGTACAGTGCTGTTTTATGCACCTCTAGCCACGTTCTCCTACATCAGAAGCAGGGACATTGTCACTCAATGCAGAGATTATTAAAGAAGAACTTGCCAATTTACTGGGATATCAATGGAATAAACAAAGAAACTAAACTTCTTGGTTTACTAGGACTAGATTTGAGAGCATTTACTAAGAAGCTAATCTTTTTATATATTAGAGTAGCAGGAAACAAAAAAGTTTATAGGAAGACATAAAGGAAGTAGAATGTCCGGAGTAGAGTCAAACTAATCCAGGAAGCAAGCAAAGGAGACAGTCCCCTTAGTCACATGACCACCCCAAATAATCTATGCTCTACAAGGATCCTTTTGTACAAATTTCATGGTGATATTAATTGAGCTTATAGTCATTTGCCTTTATGGTAAATGTATTTATTCTAATATATGGCCCACATAATTTATATTCTGATGGGTTTGGGGTGGGAGCCCTGGACACAGAATTCAGTGTCATTTCTGGATATGAAACTACATGTATATTAATCTACTTAAAATTAAAATTATCACCTCTATGCTAATAGACTTTTGCATATATGCTTATACAGTCTATAAGACTTTCCTACTCAAGAATTTGCTGCAATTTAACATGGTGAAAAAAAAATCTGTTTTCCCAGAAATACTTCTGTATGTATTTTGCCTAGTACAAAGCCAGAATTTTTAATGATTGAAACTCTTCTATAAGAACGCAAATACTTTGAGGGAAAGGATAATCCCTTATTCATAGCATTAAAAAGTACTTTTTTTTTCATAAGAAAACTTTCAAACATGTATGTTAAAATATAATTAATTCCAACTTAATGTCCTTTTAAAATTCTTTCCTCCCTTATAAGGAAGTGGGTCAAAGATGATTCAAATGCTTTTGAATCATTTCAAACATTAGAAAGGCAAGTGTACTAATTTGTGTTTATAAAAAAAGCATTGCATTTAATTTGACAACAGTTCACATGAGCAAAAAAAAAGCAGCAGCAGTTTAATCTCACATATTATTTTGATTAGCACTTACCATTTTAAAGTTATTTTATGAGTTTTAGAAAATACTTAAAATCATATCTAGGTCTTTTCAATTTTAAAGGCACTAAATGTACAGCTAAGTAGATCTCCACTTTTCAAAACTTAAGGAATCTATTATGTATTTTGAAGGACAGCAGGATGATTTAATGTCAGTACACACAGAGCTATCTACTGAGAAAATATGCTAAAAAAGAAGGGAAAGTATGTTTTTGAACCTTATAATTACCATTAAATAAAGAAGTTACTTGTTTGAAGATGATTCTGTAAATCTTTATGAAGGTTCTATATTCCAATTTTGAAGCTCAAATCCTGCATTCAGAATAAAGAACACAACATGTACAGATGTAAATAATGTAACAATAACAGATTGAGGTTTTTTTTTTTTTTTTTTTCGTGATTTAGATACTAGTTTATTGAGCCTCAGTTAGAGTTCAAAATTTTCTCCCTTTAGAATCATTTAGGGCTACTTATGAAATATGTTCATTTGATGACATGGCACAGAAGCAAATTACTGAACACAGTACAAATAAAGAGGAAATTCATTAAAAATTTGGATTGCTTAAAAACTAAATAGTACTTTTACTAGTTTCTATAAAACTTTTCTCAAGAAAATTGAATTCACATAAAAATGAAAAAAATTCATTGATTTTTTTGTGTCTAGATTATTTTTATTAACAAAAAGATTGTTTTTAACATTAGGAATTTGGAAAGCATACCCATCTAACCACAAACCCATCAGATACTTATTTTTTAAGAATTAGCCTGAAAGTTTGTTTTGGACTGGTTTAAATGAAACCAGTCATTTTCTTAAGTAAAATATTTATTTAACTGTCTTGCAACTTAAATGTATCTTTAGTTTTAAAAATAAAACAATATATGAAGAGCTGGTTTACTCTTTTTTGATTTATTGTCGGTAAAAGTTACTTACTTGAGATGGCACATTGGCAGGTCTGGTGTTTCCTGACACTATGAATATTTAAAAACAAATTGCCCTTGAAAAGTTTTATCATCCAGAAAGAAAAAAAAGGTGACTTTCCACAGTTGAAAATTTCTTGAAAAAAGGTTGAGAGGAAAATAATCTAAAAACCACACCACTCTTAATAAAAAACTGAGGCAGCTTTGAATTAAAACTACAAACTTAAATTAATTTTAAAAAGTATTGAAAAGAGGTGAAATTACATGCATAGGCATTTAATCAATAATAAGATTAATAGCAGCAGAACTTAAATATATGATAGTTTATCAACAATAAATAAACATTTTTAGTGCAAATAGTGCAGAAAATTTTCTCAAAGCAAAGATCATAGCAAGTATTTTGATCTATACAAAATCAGTCTATGTTCTGTATACAATCTATATAGTATATCGGTGAATTCAGCCCCCATAATGAAATGCCAATTTGCAAATCATAAATATAAAACAATGTGCTTAAGTTTTATGTCTCATTTTTCTCTTGGCAGTTTATGTTTTCGGGAAAATGTATAGTGGAGCATGAAATTGGCTGTGCATTGCTATCACCTGTTGAAGTTTATCTTCCTTGGCTCTTCTAACAGTGGCAAATTGTTCTCTTTTCCATGAAGCTACTGAGAAAATCGTCTATTTCAGTTTTTCCCTCCAAGAAATCTTCAGCGATATTATCAGATTCTTCTTCAGCTTCATGTGCAGCTACTTTCAATCTTGCCTGCAGGGCTCTTGCACTACAGCTCTCACTAAGTTCATGCTGCCATTGCATCTTCTTTTCAAAAGTAGATTTCATTTGTGTAAGTAATTCATACTTATCTAAAACAATCTGCCTTTTGGCTTCCAAGCTAGGTTCCAAAAGGAGATTTTTTTCTTGCTAATTCCTCGATACTTTTTACTAAGTCATCCTTGTCTGCAATAATTTGTTTCAATTGAGGCAAAGTCAGGAACTGTTCTAGTAATACTTCCTCTTGTTCATTCATACCTGTGAGTTGTGATAAACTTAATTCTGAGAGTTCTGGAAATGTATCCGGAACATCTGGCATCTTATAACCAAAACCATTCTGACTTATCGGAGCTGAAGTGTCCGTTGTGGGAAAAGGTAATGGCATACTTGAAAGGACACCAAATGAAGGAGCAGCAGGCTTGGCTGTGGTATAACTTGTTGTTGAAGAAGAAATAGCATCAGCAACAGACAAAGAGGTGATATTCCTGTTAGCTTCTTGTGGAGGATATGGAGAAAGAAATGGAAAGCCCTGAGAAGCATAAGAAGGCATACCTCCTGGGTTACTGTACAGGTATGGAAATGCTGTTGAAGCAGGAGCTAAAACTGGGGGATTCTTCCAGAACTCATCCAACAGACTTTGAATAATTTTCCCAAGATCTGAATGCATTGTAAAATTGCTTACTAATGGAAAAGTAACATACACTCCTTGTTTATCCATTAAGTGATGTCTTATTGGTGGATAACCACTGATCACTGGTTTTTCCTGAGGAAATTGTGGAGGAAGTAATATATTAATGTTAATAGTCAGATTGTGTAGTGAATGGCAATCTGTATTCCACATCTTTCTGTATTTCAGCTATACTGGAGTGTGAGTTCCGGAGGGACTCGATCAAGCGCTGCTTCTGCTGTTGGAGGCTGGTGAGGCCACCAGGAGAACCAGTCGCGGAGGAGGAGGCGCTCTTGGTTAGGGGAAAGAGCCAGCTCATCCTCCTTGGGTCCCCGGGCCCAAGGCCCTAGAAGGCTCTGGCCTGCTTCTCCCAGCTGCTCAACCCGGGCGTTCTCCAGCGACAGAGAAGCGGGCTGAGACGCGAGTGGCCTAAACGCTGGGGGGCCGCATCTTCACTAAGCAAGCCCGGCTGGCGGTCTCTGGGTTCTGGGGGACATGCTATAATGCAGTTAGCTGGAGAGGGGCAACGTGCCGCCCGGGATAGGCAGTCCTACCTTCGCCGCCCAGACGCCCAAACCAGCCAGTCAGGGATGCTGACCGCCCAGCGCTCCACCACCCTAGCCTTCGTCCAACAGATTGAGTTTTTGTCCCTGTACAATTTTGTCATAAGAATAAATCACATAGTGTCACTTTTCTTCTTACAAGTCACCTCTGAAAATAAAGCATCAAAGCCTAATATTATTTCTTGTCTAAATTCTCTTACTTTTTAATGTATGTGAAGAGCAAAAATAAGCTAGAGAAAAATCTCACTGTCTTTCACTGACCCCTTCAAACAGTCTATTCCGCTGTCTGTGTTCATCCATCCTCCTCATCACACTAACGCCAACTTGCCAAAATAAGAAGAAAGGACATTTACTTGAGATCAGATGCTGAAAACATGCTTTATATAAAGGTTTTCAATGCTTTTTAGGACATCATCATAAGTGCCACATACATTTAGACAAAAACAATCCTTAAATCTTTTTTTATGCTTTTTAATGAAACATTTGCATTTGCGAATATTTAAGAAAATGTTTACAACAGTTCAAAATGTATTGATGCAGTTTTAAAAGAATATTTGAATGACTAAGATTCTACCATAGTTTAGGAATTATTTAGAAATATACATTATAGGAAACTATCTATTTTGAGGATTTTAAAAGTTAACTTCAACTTAGAGAACGTGTCTTACTATCATCATAATAATACTCAAGTGCATAATGAATTAATTTTTAATTTTAGGATCCTATTGCAAAACTAAATACAAAGCAAAACCTGAGTTCTACATTTCAAAAAAAATCTGAACTGATTGTATTTAACAGGAACATATTTAGTAAAATAAATAAAGTTGCTGTTTACATTGTGAATGTTCAGAACAGTAAAGCCAGAATAAACAGCTGCACAATATTTTGAAAGAAATTATAAGGCAATCTTAAAGTTAAGTCAACCTTAATTGACTTGGTGCCTCCTTTTATTGTGAACCATCTCAATGGACTGAACCATAGTTAAATGAGAACTCAGCACAAAAATGTGTGTAGAAGAGCACTACAAAAATTTTTCAGACATAACTTCAAAATTGGAATCCATTTTTGTTTATTCAGATAGTTGTTCTTTAATTAGAACAAACTTTTCTCCTCTTCACATATAATGTTAACTCTTGCCATTATCGATGGATACTTAAATAAATAGGCAACTAGATCTCAGGCAGTAAATTAGGACATTTCTACTTCAAATCATTTTTCATACAGAATAAAAAGGAGAAAAACAGAATTTAATATCTACCACAAATCATACACATGGCCTTACCTTCTTTCATAAGCCATATGTATAATATTGGAAAAGTTTCTTGTTCTACAGTAATGCATAAATAAAACCAAACTAAACACAGTTTGATTTTATTGAGACATTTTAATCTATATTCTCCTTTTGATGGCTACCATTCAAATAGGCTTTACATATAAAGAGGGAACACTGAAATTGTAGTTTAAAATGATGAGCATGTAGCAATGCAGTTCCACATTTTATTTAAAAATCCTGTATGTAAACTTCTAAGCAGATAATATTATTACACCATTGACAAAGGTTGGAGGGTGAAATATTTTCTGCTTAAATTTCAAGCAGAAATTTGATAAAGTTAATCGATAGTTTAAAGATAAATTATCTTTCTTATATTTCAATAGCAAGTTTATTTATCCAATTGTATGTTAAAATGTCCATGTATTTAAAACATTAATGAACTCAAATCAAACTGATGGTCACAGAGTGTCTAACACTGCATCTCTGTTGGCAAATAGTGTTTGCCAGACCAAATTCTTCTCTGAGCTTTAGCTCTCTGCCATAAATTTCAAAGGATACCAAAAATCCATTTTCTTCAATTTTCAAAAGAATTAGTTGTTCATGTGGATTATATCAGATAGAAGAATAATATAGTACTCATCAGAATTTATTCTGTTATTGAATCAAATTCTGATTTATCCATACCGTTTAGGTTTCCCATAGTAAGAAATGGGCCATGTATTGAAAAGTTTCTATGGAAACAACCTCTTTATAACACCACTCCTGGGATAGTAACCTAAGTGTTAAGGAGATGATGACTATAATGGAGACTAATGCAGGAATGAATTAATGCACAGTCTATATGTAAAACAATTTGTTGATTTGTAATTTCTTAAGCAATTCAAATAAGTGCCATGTTGCCATAGTGTTTATAATTGGGTTTTTCTACAATTGTGAACCTTACTTTTCCTCATTAAGAACATTGTGTTTTTAGACAATTTAGGTATACAAAATTTTGTATTATATCCATCTAAAATTGGATCTATGTATGAAAACCTCCAAGGAAGTACAAGGTTGTTATTTATAAATAAATGACTTCTTCATGATTTATCAGGGGGACCGTTGCATCACACTGAAGTGCTTAGAGAACACAAATGCTGTAGGAAGTTACCATTACTTCAGTCAAAAATCCATTAGCATTGATACCACTTTGTCAACATTTTATTCCTTGGGGAGAGGCAACATCGACATCCAGAGTCAGTTTCTGAAGTGAATACCAGCTTTTAGAAACTAACATCTGCTGAGCCCCAATGCTCCAGCTGCCACGGAAAGCAGATTTTCAAAAGTAAATCTGCCTCATTCATTTCTTTGGGAAGTGGGCATTCAATGGTTGAAATCAATTAATGCTTATTTGTGTTTTATCTTAAAATTTATGATTTAGAAACTTTAATTGACAAAAATAATGAATGACTACAATGCATTTTGGAGTTTGGGTTGTATTTTAAAACAAGTGAAGGTAATTGTAAGTGAAAAATGAAAGAAAGCTGTGTTTTTCAGTAAATTAGTGATTAACCTTTCACCTTCCAAACCAGAGAAGAAACCCTGATGATAATAACTAAACTGCTTTAATAGTTCTTCAAAATGATAATACAATTAAATTGATAGCTTGAAAACAATGAAAATAAATTTCAAACTATTTCAAATTTAGCCTTCCTCATATGAGTAAGAACTTAGTACACACATCTCTCCACCCCCTCAACATATCTCTGCCTTCCTTTTGCTTTGATAGAAGCAGTGATCAAACGGGAAGGGAGAGAGGAAGAGAGACAGCTCACAGCAGAAAAAAAAAAAGGAAGAGAGGAAAGAAGAAGAAAATTACCAATAAAAATAAATTCCAGAGGAACAATCATTTTAAAATTGTTTTTATAATAATTGAACTCTCCCAAGTTGTTTTTTTGGAGAGCATATAGCTTTTGAATTTGGGGAGAGAAGTAGGGATAAGTGTGCTAATGTACAGCAGAATTTGTAGCTGAAGTAATAAAGGATCAACTGTAGCCTGATTCATTCTCAAACAGTGGCTATTGCTCTGGTGATCTGGCCCATAGCCAGGCTGGATATCCCCAGCATCATAGGTTGGCAGCTGGACATTCTCACATACTACTTCACAATCACTCAGTGACAGGTTATTCCTTTGGGAAGAGTTTAGGTAATATCTAAATTATATAGGAGAGCTGAATGATTTGGATTGAAGTTGGCCACACTCACACTTCATAAAAATGGAATACAAGATGTGTTAGTGTGTCTATCTCTATGTATATGTTACACATTTTGATATAAAGCATGTGTTATACATATTCTGCATATGTTATATATATTCAGATATAAAACATGTTTTATAGATATAGCCTGATAAAATGAGATTCTAGATGACTTTTCAAGTCCTTAAGAATCCAAACAAAGCTGTCATTTAAGGTAGACATACCTTAATGTTTCTTTTCAGTAGCCAATCTGTGAACTGATATTTCCATTAAAGTAATTAGAAGCCTATAATCAATATGATTAATTTAATACTTTTAAAAATACTTACATCAGCAGCTTTACTCTTTCTACCCAGAAAGAGATAGGAGCCTAGCCCTGAATGTTATATTGATGTGATTAAGACTACATAAAAATATTTCTCCTAAAATTGCTTTTGGATAACACCATTCACTTAAAATTAGGTTCAAATTTGAAAGTCAAAATAAAAATACCAAGTCTAAACATTTTCTCCACTCCCATATTTTACCTTTATATGATTTCTAATTATTGAAAATAATTTCATTATACTTTACAAACCAAGATTTAAAAATGGTGAGTTGAAAAGAAAATGCCATAGGCTCTAAAGGCAATTCCAAAATAAGAATTACAAAAATGTTCTGTGCACATAAACCATTACTGGAACATGTTTTCAGCCTCCCATGGGGTCTTACCTAGTACTGAAAGAAAACGTTTACACGATGTACTTTGAGTTCTGAGATATTTGTTATAAAACAAAACTCTGATAGTACTTCACTGTCATAAGACACTATTTTATTAAATATTAATGTAGTTGCTCTGGGAAGCTACACTTTGATTATGGTTGAGAAAAAAAGGGATTGGAGTTTAAAAGATCTGAGTTCTAGTCTCTGTGGTGCTCTGACATTTGATGTTAGACTGTGTGGGTCTAGGTTCTCTTTAAAGTAAGAGGCAAATTTTTTTTGTTGCTTATAATGATATAAAGTGTGCAAAAATGCATTTTAATGTCTAAAGCAGTTTGTGACATCAGTAGCCTTACATGGGCTTACAGTCAAAACATCATGAGCCATGTTAAGCTCCAATTATAAATCCCTTCCATCTTTCCTTCAAATACCTGAAAATGATGTCAAAAGAAAAGTTTGAAGATTTCTTTGTTCAGTATTGCATTTGCGTTAAACTTGAACTTTCACCAGACAAATTCACTTAAGATCTAGTACCTCTAGTACCGTACTATGAAGCCAAATATCAGGGCTAGACTCCTATTTTCTTCTCTGTAGAGAAAGTGAAACTGCTGATATATTTTGAAAGTATTCAATTAATCATATTTATTACATCCTTCTAATTACTTAAAGGAAATGTGAGGTCACAAATTGGCTACTGATAAGAAAGTTTAGAATACAAATATTTTATTATTAAACTCATATCACAAAATTGGATCATGGAAGATACATAGAAGAGAATGAAGTATTTTACATATATGGAAAAGAAGTCTTTCCCTAAATTTATTTCATGTGTTTAATCAGGTATAATACAAAAACTGATAACCATAACAAAATAAAAATATTAACAGTAACCAAAATGTTTGTTTTTAAAAACTAAAACTTTTACCTTTAATTAATATGAAAAAAAAATACTAAGAGTAATGACTGTGTTGCTCATGCCTTGAGTTTCTGGGCTTATGTCTGATGAGCAGAACTGTGTAAATATTTAGACTTTTTTTCTTTCTAATCATAAAATAAAATACATGGTTCTCTGATATGGAGTTGGCTCTTTGTATCATAAGTTTAATTCTGGTAAGAAGAATTTTCTTGCTAACTCTTGCTGACCATAAGATCTGTAAAGAGTTGAGGGCTTATTAACTTGTCATTATAAACACCATATCTTTAGTGAAGGATTTTGCTAACAGATTACCTATGTTTTATGTATCTTAATTTTCCTCTAGATGGAAAAAAACATGCAAATTATGAACATTGACTAAATTATTGAAAACTAATTAGGCAAATTATTTGCATAAATGTGTTTTCTTATTACGTATTAGCATTAGTCCCTGGGGATCTACAAGACCAAACTGTCAAGTCAATGTATAGACACAAATTTACAAACTGTCCCTTAAACATAGAAGTTACTATTTACCATTCTTTATAACCATCAGTTATAAACCTTGCTTCATTCTGGAACTCCTTAGAATTACTCTTCCCTCAATAAAGAAGCCTAATCCTAACCTTTGTGTTCTTTAAATATGTGAAATAATATTTTGAGTTTAATGTGTTTGCTCTTGGCAGTCTATGAGACTAACTAGAATAATTTGTTATGTACAAATTTTACAGTTCAAAAAAAAAGAGAAGTTTTAGCCAAACAATTAATAAAATGTTTTCTTCTTTCATAAATACCACTTAACATTCTAATACTTTAAGAGATGGCACAATGATTTTTTTACAAATAAGCATACACTGAGTAGCACCATATTTTAAGGTATAATATATTGCAAACTGTAATAAAGACAATATGCTAAATAAATGGCATCTCTGACCTCATGCTATTGGCTGATTCTTACCTGCTATATATAAGGAACAGCCAAATTAAATATTGTGCCAATCCAGGATTTATTAGCAGGACCTGTCAGCTGTGTAAAAGCTTCCTCACAAGTGTTTGATCCGTACTCTGGTGCATACTTGTTGAGCTTCATTTACAAGATTGTCAGAAAACTAAATGTATTTTCACAGCACCTTCCAAATCTTTAATCATGCAATGTCTAATGAATCTAAAAGGCAATTTCTAAATTCTTTTCCACTTCCTTTTTCTCCCTTAGTATATTTGCAAAGAGAGAAAGAAGATGACACACAATTTAGTGGTACAAAGGAAAGATATCCATAATCCACATATTACCAAACCAAAAGTTCCAGTGTCATTCTTCACTTCAAGGAGAACTTGAAGGAGAATTTCTTTTATTACAGGGTCCACTAATGCCAACTCTAAATTCCCATCCTTTTCACAGAGGAGTTTATAAAATCCTTCTTCAATTTGTGAAAAGAAAATTTTCACAACACTGATGCACGAAATGACATTTATTGAAATTAAAAGCCTCATCAGTTATTTCTCAGTAGTCTTTATTCCTTTTGCTGAGGGCTTTATTGTGCTGTTTGGCAAGAAGAAAACTGGCACACTTTGATTTAGCAGAGTCCGGCCAGAAACCAATATTCCAAATAGTTTCTTTAAAGCCAGGTATTTCATAAATATTGGATTAAGTCTTGTGGGTACCTGTATGGGGCAGAGACGAGCATGATATAATAGAGTCATAAAGATCTTTTGAGGCATTTTCTTTGTATTTAACTGATTAGTTCTATATTTGCATTAGAAATTGTAATAGGCTGCATTGTATTGAAAATCTGTCTTGTCAGCTCACCAGGGTTTTTCTACTTGTGTCTCATCCCAGGAAATAATGGTCACACATTTTCTCATTTTTTCAGCTTCATTCTCCACCAGTCTTTTAAAAAGCAAGCAATGACCAATTTATGTCTTTATTACTTAAACATCTGTAGAGCATCAGAGTTAGGGCCTACCCCCACAAGAAGCTCTTTACCAGGCATTTTTTTAAGAACAACCAAGATCATTGGTTCCATTAGGGTTCTTCAAAGTCAAAGCATGTTTCAGACCTTGCACATTAGAGATAGAAATAAATACAGATTCCATATCCTCAAGGAACACACAATATAAAAGAAAAGATATTAACACTGGGCAACAACTATAATAATTTTGGGGAAATGCTATAAGAAAGGCTTTGTAGGCTGATTTTCAATGGCAGGAAAGGGCTTGACCCAACCTGACTGGAAGTGAACCATCATCATGATCCCAAGTACCTTGCCAAGAAAGTTTCTGTTTTTTGTTTTGTTTTGTTTTGTTTTTTCCCTAAAGTTAACTGGAAACCATTAAAGGGTTTGGCATAGAAGATCTGTTAGGGGCTATATGGATTTGACTTCTGATTTTTCTTCAGTTAATAAAATTGAATGGATAATCTACTCTGGATTCAACAATAATAAAGATATGTCATTTTCTTTGACAAATTCCATTAAAGAGAACTAGTTATATCTGAGATTATACTTTTCTTTGTTAACTCTTATAGGGCTGTATAGTTTGAAAATGTAGGTTTTAATAAGATGAGTAAAGATAAAATAATACATTTCTAAATAAATTTCTACATATGATGGAATATTTGGTAGTTATCAAGTGTAAAAGACAAATCATTAACTGTAAATATGTGGTTCAAAAAATTAGTCAAAATGATAGCATTGGTAAAGACTTTCAGATTCTAGGAGATAGTTCATTAATACTAAATATGTTTATTTTTCGATATAGGCCTAAATTCTATATATTTTAAAAATTTCTTCAGGATCTTAAATTTTAAAATATTCTATTGTCTAGGCATGATTTATACTCCATATTCACTTTTATATTTTATTTATTAACATGATTTTTTTCATTAAATGTATTTTAAACAGTGGTATATTAGGATACATGTCCTTTGAGATTACATACTGATCTGGTCACCTACAGCTAAAGTGGAAAAAATATCACTTACCCTCTTTCTTAAAAAACGTTTAGACTTACCAATGACCTGAACTGGATCTCCCCAGTGCTTCATCACCATTTCCTTTGGGCACAGGACACCATGAGAAATGAGGTGCGGGGTGACTTGTGTCTCCATTCTCTACCTCTGGAACCCTGTTGTCACCCACACTGGTTGTACTGTGCAGTGCCGGTATGTTTTTTTTTATTCCATCCTAACAAACGAACTTTGATTTTCATTATTGCATCACTCACATTGCTTTTGGAATTTCAATTTTATTTTGCATATATGTGATAAATATTTTTGAAATAATAAATTGTGATTAAGCTGAGCTTTCTGCCAAACATAGAAATTAAGAAATTAATAACTAAACAAAAAATCAAAGATCTCAAAATTATATAATTATAAAAATTATAAAAGTGAACTGACTGATTATTACCATTGTGAAATGATGAAGTGATAATTCTGTAAAGTGCTGTAGAATTTGTGAAGCACTCTCATTATCTTATTCACATTGAAACAAATGTGATAATTGTCATCATGTTACATTTTACAGATATGAAAACTCAGTTTTGAGAAATTAAGTGATTTTCTGCAGTTACTTTACCAGAATGTAGCAGAATCTGAGGCCCAGATATTAATCTAACTCTGTCTTCAGGGCAACCACATTCCATTAAAGCTTTTATGTCATTAAGGTATAAAACACATCATGTACTTAATTTTTTTTTCTTTTTTGCCACTTGGAATATGATATTGCTCACTAGAAGCAGTCTCTCCTCTCCCTACACCTCATCCACATTTGGAGGATCATATTGAATTATGCTAAGTCAAATTCTAGAATAGAGTAATGGTGGTCATAATGATGACATTAAAAATTCTCAATAAAAAGTTTTAAAGGCCTGGGGATGTAGCTCAGTAGAGTGCTTTCCTATAATGCCTAAGGCCCTGGGTTCCATCTTCAGCAACACAAAAATTTAAAATGTCAAAAATTATATTACACTTAATATCCATTTAATACTATGCAGCTATAATTGTATGTTACTTCTTAAAAATACATCATTATTTAATGTTATTATACCTGCTCTCATTTAACTGATAGGTTATTAATGAAACAAATACAGAAGCATAAAGACAAAGCTAGCACACAAGTTTATGTTTATACTATTATATTTTTTGCCTCAATTAAAATAGACAAATTTTCTAAAATGTAAATTAAAATTTAGTTTTATGAATAAAATTCAGTTTGTTATTTCTGTTGGAAGATGAAAAGAAATAAGAAATTTTTGATACATTTAACAGTATAAAAATTGACATTTTAAATACATTTTATTTTTTATAAAGGTTCTCTCAGCTAAAATAAGAATATGCTGCTCAAGAATATTGGTTTAAACATATGCACAGTTAAATCAATGAATTATGTTTTAATATGAATTTATGTTAGATATGTTTCTAAATAAGTCATTTCATAATATTATTTTCAGATCAATGTCTTATGTTTTAACTATTTAATATTACAAATATATCTTAATGATTTCCTAACAAACAAATTTTCTAAAAAATAAAATATCAAATTTCTTAAAAAAATATATAAGAGGGATGAGATGGCTCAAAAGTAATAACTAATTTACGGGAAACTCTCCATAAACAATAGGGCAGAAATGTCCCCTGAAATGAAACTTTTCTATGATTTTCAAGGCTTTTATCATTTGCCTAGTTTTTCTTTTTTTTTTAATTCAGCTATGGTTAATTTTCAGTACTATGAAAAGAACAATCTCAAATTTAAGATCAGTTGACAAAAAAATGTTCATGGTCACTCCTTTAAACTTCTCTACTAAGAGTGTAATCTGCATGTGATTTATCAATAGATGTGCAATAATTAAAAGAAAAGTGAGAAATCCACTAGAGCATGGGCTGCCAATGCCACTATTACTCCTCTCTTATGGAAGAAGAAAAATCCAACAATGAAAGAAAAGATAGTTTGGATTTTCAGAGTCTTTTTTTTTTATCTTAATGATTATTTCATGATACCATTGTTCTAATTTCCTATATTTGCTTTCATTGGAAACAAAGATTTTAGGAGAATCTGAATGAGGAAAGGATTCAAAGAATGAAGACTAACAAAGCCAAATGAGGACACTTGGACACTCCACACGTTCTCATTCACTATCAAGTGATTGGGATTTTTTTCTTTCAATATATTTTTTAAGTTCACCGTGGACCTTTATTTAATTTATTTATATATATATGTGGTGCTGAGAATCGAACCCAGAGCCTCACACATGTTAGACAAGCACTCTACCACTGAGCCACAATCCCAGTCCCAGGGACGTTTTTTCTTTATCCATTCTTAGTAGGCCTTGATTGCTAGTACACTTTTACAACCATTTTTTTTCCTATCACTTCTGAATATCTTATATAGGTAGATATAAAATTAGTAAATTAGTTTTTGTTTCGTTTTGTTTGTTTTTAAGGAAAAAAACTTAAAAAACAACAGGGATACACACTTTACTCCATACACTCAAGATCTAGTTGCTTTTTATTTTTGGTTTCAGCCTTTGGCTAAATTTTGCCCTGCTGGATTTATTTACCAAGTTAACTGGTGTCATATCTTTTGTATCTTATCCCCTAATTACTTCAGGTAAAGACATCTGAGTAGGTCAAATGGTGGGTGTCTCATTGGTCTCAGAAACTATGCACTTTGAAGAACCATCTTATTGAACCTAAATCCCTATTTTTCTTTTCAATTTTTGAGAGATCAGTATCTTAATTTGCATGAGGCACAATTCTTCTGTAACATATAAAATCAGCGTACACACAGAGACAGAGAGAGGGGGAAAAGAGCAAAATGACCTGAGGACAGCACAAACCTCAGTGGATGAGATGAGAGTACATTTAGAGTGGACTTTGGGAGGGGAGCAACACCTTATCACAGACTGTTATTGCTTAATGAGATCCATGACCCCACATTCATTGTGTGGGATCAACCTGGATCCCTGCTGGGTCCCCAAAGCCTGCTGATGGTTGGTGGTTATGATGTTAACTCACTTGAACCCCTAGAAATGTTTTATTTTTTTTCTGATTTCTGCAATACTGAAATAAGACTTGAATTTCCCAAGAATATACAGAAGCAATATTAAAATAGCACAGTTTGGGCATTCCCAGTAGCAGTTCTGTGCTGTTACTTTAAGTAACATTTATGTTAAGAGGTCATCTTATTTAAATTTGTGAAATAATTTTGAGAATACCTATCAGCTAACCAGATATGAACAGCTTTCAACAATTAAATTTCTAATATATTGTGACCCTTTAGTCAAAGGAAGCCCTGGATTTACAAATGTACATATGACCAGATGTTTTCAGACACTGCATAGAATAATATGGGTAATATTAAGAGACAATACCAAGTCTTGATTTTAGTCTTCATTCTGATTTTCTGACAGAAAATCTTTAACATATGAATGCTAATGAGAAAGCAAACTACCTTTTATGTAAATTTATCATTTAGACACAGTGAACAACTACTTGATGTGATGCAAGCATAACATTCTTCCTAAAAAATTGTATTTTTCAAGAAGGACAGCCATATTCCTGGCCAAAAAGGAAAAGACACATCAGATATCCTCCCTTCCCTCCGTGCTTATTTTAAAGAAAAATCCCTATATGGGTGAAAATATATAATTAAAATGTTGAATCTTTATTTTTAATATATAAGAGCAAAAAGAAAAAGCACCATCTTTCATACTACTATCAAGATCAGAAAACTATTCTAGACTGGCAATTATTTGTTCTGGTGACTTTGAGAATCAAGGATAGTGAGGCATCCCCACAGCACACTCAGCATGAACGCAAAGTCATGACTCAAAGCACCACTAGTAAGTTAGTAAACAACTCTGTTTTAATGTAGTCAGAATGCCATTTTAAATCATTTGATGAAAAGTAAATTACATTTTGAGTAACTAATCTCAGGAGACAATATGAAAATCAATATTAAAATATATTCTCTAACAAGTATCTTTTCACTTATTGTAAATTAATTAATTAATTTTATTTATAGATTTTTTTAGAGTTTCTTCACAGACATTGTGTGTGTGTGTGTGTGTGTGTGTGTGTGTATGCACACATGCGAGAGTGAGGCTCTACATGCTGTGTATGTAATTACTCTACCACTGGACTACACTCCCAGTTTTTGAAACAGTTTTTAAAAAGCAATATTGGCTTCACTGGATGGTAAAGAGCATCTCCTATATATCTTACTACCCAAGATTTCTTTGGGCATTATAATGAACTACTGAACCGCTTATTGGATTGGTACTCTGGCTCTTCACTGACTTTGCACCTGAAATTCCTTCTGCTCAGAAAAATCTCAGCTAGGGCAGCAATAGTACTTGGTTCTTTTGTGCAGTGCACAGACCTTATAACAGCCAAGATTCCTACTAATACATTTCATAGGAATATGAGCATTCATAACTTCCCACTGCAGTACCAGTGATATAATAAAATTATCATAACAAAAAACATTCATTAAGTACGTATTTTTAGTCAAATGTTTACATGTCACCACTCAGGTAAAACTTTTGAGCATTTCTGCAAATGTGTACATTCACAGAGATTCTAAGTGACTGTGTATCATGACCAATGCTATACTGAAAATAATAATAAAATCTAGATTTGAATATATGGTGATTGACTTCAAAAGGTAATCTCTTAACCTTAACCCTAATGTGGTTTCACAAATTTATTAGGAATAGCTCAAGGGTAAGTTTCCGGGTCTTCCGTGTACTTGTACTTCTCTCCTTGTATCACATGTATCCATATACTTCGCTTCTTGTATCATTGTAGCAAAGCAAAAAGATAATCCTCAGACAAAGAAGTCTGAAAATCACTAGAAAGTATTTTGTTGATGAATAATGTTTTAACATTGTTTATGGAATTATTTATGACCCAATTTATTATGGAAATGATTTCAATATCTCTCACTTAAATCAAACCAAATGTGGTGGTATATTAAGCAACCAAACAAGTAAATTGGAGCCATTCATATATTTCAGTAGAGAATCTGGGATGAACAGCATTGGTTCTCTGTAGAATGAATGCCAATCTTAAATCTCTTCATCATGCATGACTATGAGACAGAATACTACTCCTAAAACAACAGATATATTACTACTAATAATAATAGGCTGCCATTAATTGAATATCTTCCATGAACAGGACACATGTAGGTATTTTCTCGAAACCTTAAAAAAATCACATATGATAGCTTTCAGCCAACCCTTTTGTACATAAGAAAATTATCTGTGATTACTTACTGGTTAAAAAGAAAAGACTAATAAAATTATAAAAGACACTTAGGGAAAATCTGAGATATATAAAATGAGCCAGCAAGAATAAAGAAAAGGGAGAGAAATGAAGGCTAAAAACATTGCTGGAGGAATTAGAGAAGACGTTATAGAATAAGACTATCTATTTAATAATATCACCTATGATTTTCCAGCCTACAATGATACCCCTACTGCCTAAACTGAACAAAAACATTTTTGAAAAATATTGCTTGGTAATGTTCCCTCAGTTTCCTCAAGCATAAGCCTCTCCTCCCCAGGACTCCATCATCTACTCTTGGAATGGGTTCAATACAAGACTCCATAGCTGGCACTGAAGGGGACTGAGACAACAGATAGTTTTGAATCCACATGATCCAGGAATGCTCCTTCCAGCCAATGAGAGCATTATGATGAAGTAATATGTACTGCAATAAAATTTCAGTGTAAATTCAAAATCTAAGGAATTCTGGAAGTTAATTGTTATTCTGTATGATTATTGCCTATTTTTAACCAATTACATTCTAATAAAAGTAAGTTTGACATTAACAAACAGAGAAGGGGGATTCTCTCAGTGGTTACAGATAGAAAGGAGCCTCAACACATCTTGTTGAGGTAGGAGTCTTCATGCATTATTCTCCTTATTTTTACCAGGCAGGAAATAGACACAGAGAGAGGCTAAGTGACTTGCCCAAGGACAAAGAGTGAGTCAGAAGCAGAGCTGGGAATCGAGCCCACTTCTCCTGGTTCCCAGTGTACAGCTTTTCTCAGCAAGCCATAATGCCTTTCAGATGGATCTTTTCCTAAAATGTATTAAGTTGTTAAAAATTCAATATGGGTGTTACAATACTTTTCAAACAGCTCTGTTTCTTACTACCATAGTAGAGCTCTTATCAGAAGCTAAACTGATGGTCAGATGAGCTATTGCATATCTAAATATCATAGACAATACCTCATTAGAAGTGGCTATACCCAAATACCTAAGATGAATCAAGTTCTTTACAGAATAAGGTTGTGTTTGGCTCTCACAGCTTCAGGAAACATGCATCCTGTTTCAAAGTTAAGAACTGGAAATGATCGTCCAGACAGGACCTCACCAGCCACCAGAAAGTTCAAAACAAACACAGAAAAGCACAGTGATATTGTGTTCACGTGGGGAGAAGGAAACTAAGAAAATAAGGAAATAAAAGGTATGCATATTAAAAAATGGTAATTTTAGGCCATTCAGATACAATCTAGATGCTCATTTCTGTACAAAAATGTCTTGTTTCATTAGCTGGAAGTTTGCAGTTACTCTGGAACATAGACAGGTACCACTCTTTGTAATAGCAATTACCCAAAACTCTTTTGGGGGCTATCTAAACCAGAAATGGTCAGATATTAAAACTCATTATAGTTCTGCTATGCTCTTTGGAAGCATCAACAATTTTTCATGGTACACTTTACAAATGAAACCAGACCCAGCTATAGAATTGCTATTCTATATAATAGTATGCAGAGTCATGAAATAATTGGTCAATATTGGCCTAAATGTTCAAACACATTTACTCTCCCTGGTATATACTTTTCTTTTCATCTCCCATCTGTAGAATCAGTGCATACCTCTATCTTCACCCAACAGGTCTGCCTAAAACCCCCAATTTTCCTATATATGACCTATTTATATTTGCATAATATTTCTTGTCTGAATTAGATCATCAGCTCCTTGAAGACAGAGATGTCTGTCTTTCTTTATTTCCCTCCCTCCCTCCGTCTCTCCTTCCCTTCTTCCCTCTTTCTTTCTTCTTTGTTTCTTGTACTGAGGATTGAATCAAGAGACATTATACCACTGACTTATACCCCCAGTTCTTATTTATTTATTTACTTTAATTATTAAGTTAGGGTCTAAATTTCTGAGGTTGGCCTTGAGCCTGGGATCCTCTGGCCTCAACCTTAATAGTTAATGGGGACAGAGCTATCTTTTTTTAAGCCAATGTTCTAGGATATATTTCTTGAGAAAACTTCAATAATTACTAACAGATTTTATAAAATGTTTCTTTAGAAACTCTGCAGGCAGTGAAGTTTGAATGTCTCAATAAGTACCACCTTGTATAATAACATAAATTCAGCATTTTACTCATCAGAAAATCAGTCATTGCCATAAGTATACTGTTGAAATGAAAGCACTAAACAAAATGATACCTCTTGGAACATCAAAACATATTAGCAGAAGAATTGTTCTTGTAATTGGTTATTACTCTTAAGATAACCTTATTACTCTTTGGAGAATGCATCCAATTAAAAGTTTCTGATGTTTTGATATCCTATGAAATCCTTGAAGAAGTGGTTGGTTCCAGGGTAGGGACAGGGACAATACATGATGAATTGGGAATATCTGGTAGCATTAGAAAGTTAAGAAAAACGTATGTTAAAGGTTGGAGTTGTTGATCTGAATTTTTTTGCAGTAGACAGTAAGGAAAATACATAAGCAAGAAAATAAACAATGATGGTATTTGATTATAGTAAAAATAATGAAATAAATATCAACGAGTATATATTGGTAATAGATATTCACTGGTATAGATACATATGTACATAGAGTAGAATTGGCAGCTCTGACAGAATTATTCCAACTAACAAATGTAGAAAGAATGAGTAAGAAACCACCTCACCCAAGTGATAAAGGTTAACATCACCAAAAATGACTGAGATTGACTTGTTTCTCCTGATATGATAGAGGGCACATATCTGTGTGTAATGCTCTTATCAAAAATATATAATCTCCATCATGAGAAAATTATCAGGCAAAATTAAACTGTGAGACATTCTAAAGAGAATGACCTGTAGTTCTTATATAAACCCAAGCCATGAAAGTAAATGATCAAATATTACTCAGCCCTAAAGAAGAATGAAATTACAGCATAATGCTAAGTAAAATAAGCCAATCCCCAAAATCCAGTCTAAATGTTCTCTTTGATATGAGATGCTAACTCACAATAAGGGGAGTGGGAAAGAATACAAGTTCACTGGATTAGACAAAGGGGAATGAAGGGAAAGAATGGGAGTTGGGAATAAGAAAGACAGTAAAATGAATTGGATGTAACTTTTCTATGTTCACATATGAATAAATATATGACCAGTGTAAATACACATGGTACAACCACAAAAGTGGGAAGTTATATATATGTATGATATGTCAAAATACATTCTACTGTCATGTATAACTAGAAAGAACAAATAAAAAAACATTTTTAAAGAGAAAGTAAATGATCAGACAGAGAAATTGTCACAGATTGGAGGAATCAAAATAGATATCACAAAAAAATGCAGTGTTGAATCTGAAATGGATATTGAGCTAGGTCATTAAGGTCAGCTTAGTTTCTTTTTGTGGAATAAAAATGGAAAAGATTTTGCAACAAAAAAAAGATCAGACTGTTAAAAGCTGAACAAAGTGTGTACTTTAATAACATTTATTTTATGAATATTATATATAAAATTCACAAATTTTATCTGAGTCTAAAATTACCTCAATACAAAAACTAAAAAAAAAAAAATCTCTGATTCAAATAATTAGTATGAATATACTGAGCTAATGTGAAACATAGTTCTGAAATCTAAAGACCATGTGTGGTAATAGAGCACACACTTGGCCCTTATTAAGTCACAGCATTTCCAAGGAAAGGAAAGATGAACCACAAGCCTGGATATGATCCATTCCTGTCTCAGCACAAGAATTTGTTACCCATGAGGATCATATCTCTGCCCTCTTCAGTTCACTACACAGTATTTTTTCTATTCCTACTTGTCTTTTCTTTTTTTTCCTTCCATATTTCAATAATTATCTGTGTGTAGCATGGCAATGTTTTATCTCAACCATGTGACTTTGTATCATAAAGAATATTTTCATGCTTCAGTTTCAGAGGGCAAAAGCTGACTAAAATCTCTTCTTAGCAGTTCCCCCCTTTATTGACATTTTTGTTTCTTAGATGATGTCTTGTGCTGTGTTCCTAAGTCACAACTGGGTTGGATCTAATGAACCCTCTGCTGGGTCATTAACAAGGTTTTCTATTACTATTTTCTCTCCTCCTCATTCACATCTTCCTCTCTAGTGCTTTATGTCTAACAGAGGAGAGGAAGTTGTGAAGCAGGGATTCAGGGCACTGCTGAAACTCATCTGTGGTTTTCTTCTTCCCAAACCCAGGCCTTACAACAATAATGCAATGAAGATTTCTAGGCAGTATGCTTGTCTCTCCAGTCTGCAATGCATCAAATAAAATGTCCTCTGTTGCAGACTCTGCTGTTGTCCACACTCAGGGACCCCAGAGAGGGTCACAGCCTATCTGACTCAGTGTTAAATCTGTCACTATTTCTTTATAGCATCCTGTTGTTAATTGTTTGTGCATTGTGTCAGTGGTTTATCTTGATCAGAAATGTTTAAAACTTAAGAAATTTTACAAACAAATCCAGATTCCCAGCCTTTCTTGTGTTACCCAAAGGCCTGGCTACCCTGGCTGCCACTTTTGCATAAGGCCAAAAATATGTTTATATTGTATATCATCTGCTACTATGGACAGTCCAGTTGCTTCTAATTTGCATGACACCAACAGCACTGCATCTTCTGACCAGCGTGGGTGCTGTACATTTTTGCATTTGTTAAATATGTCCTATGTCTTGCCCCTTAATTCATAAAGGTCAATAAATGAGTAAGAATGAGGCTACGTTATATGATGAGCAAAGACATTTAAGCAGTCAATTTTCTTCTGGATTTTGGGATAACATAATCTATAAGTCAACATTATTTTCCTTGGTGAAACAATAGAAGTAATGCTGCCAATCATTTTCTCTTGCCACAGAAGGCAGAGAAAAGGGCAGAATTGCTACTTTGGGTTCCTTTATTATATTTCTTCCTTTTTAAGGAAATGTTATTCTTACTGCAGACTGAACTCAACACTCACTCAGTGACTCTCAAGCAAAAGTTTGTGATGTGGCAATGGAGCCATTACTGCTGTATTTCACACAGAAGAGAGTTTTGCTAATCCTTCTTGGCATTCATCTCTAAATCTTGGTTAACTGAAGTAGCTTCAGCCTCGGAAAGTTTATTTTTACTTAAGTGATTTTCTTGCTATTGTTAGATTTTTCAGGTATCTTGCCAGTTTAACTGTCATTGGAATGAGCTTCGATTATTCTCCTTGGCTCTTTATAGCAGGGTTTAAGTTCTGTTCTAAGGGGTCACAACATTTCCTGCCCAAAAGCCTTTTATTGTAAGCATGTAGCAGTAATTATTTTTTACTTTACCTAAAATATAAATAACCTCCTTATGCTGATTTTGAACCTTTTCTAATAGTACATTGCTCATGAAAGAAATAAAGCCCTTCAGCAGACCTCCATGTGATATGAGCAGAGTTCTAGTCTGGGAGCATAAATCATACCTTGTACTCACAAATATACAAGTAACCCTTCCCCTTCCTGCTGTTTTCAATTACTCAGATTAATTTCTTTCTATACTTTCTGGCACCTCTCTGATAAAGTACACAGCAAACAAATTTACACTGAGCCCCAAATTAAATATTAATGCAAAATCTCCCAGCTTCAAATTTCATTTGGTTCAGACACACTAAAATTTAATAAAATTTTGGTGTTTTTCATGTTTAACTTATTTGAAGGCATAATGTTGATTTTAGTACTGAAAATATGGAGCCAAATTATCAAAGAGGGTTTTGACAACATGAATAAAAAATGGATGGAACTGGGCATGGTAGCATAAGCCTGAACTCCCAGCAACCCAGGAGTCTGAGTCAGGATGATCAAAAGTGCAAGGCCAGTCTCAGCAACTCAATGAGGCCTTAAACAACTTAGTGAGACTCTACATTAAAACAAAAAATAAAAAAGTAGGGGGCTGGGGATGTGACTCAGTAGTTTGGAGCTCCTAAATTCAATCTAGGGTACCTACAAAAAAAAAGGACTAAACTTAAAGTCACACACAAGTTATATTTTTTACACATGCATCTAGCATATGTCTACTATATTCACAAGTAAGCTTTCTGCAAAATAAATACATCATTTGAGATCTTTTACTTCAGTATTTTATTTAAGTATTTCTAAAATTTTATATTCCTAAGTTTTGGATCACTTTTTATTTTAGTCTTATCTGTTTTGTATAGGTCACCTCTTAATTTTAAAGCCATACCATGTTGAAATCTAAGAACAGAATTCATTTTTTTGTACACAACTAGTAAAAATTATGCAGCATTTCCAAGGTAATTTCCCCAGATGAGGTAAAGTATTTCTTTTATCATGTTACTGATTTCTCCATCTAAAGAAAAAAAGAGTTTAAAAGAGTTGAAGACTCACTCCAAGGTGCCCTTTTGGTTCTCTATTTAGGTGATCTACATAACCTAACAAGAAATTGAGTGAAATATTTTGGGAACCAAGGTGGCATTATGGTCATACTTTGGAATTCAGATTTTACTATCATATTTTAAAACTAACCTATGCCTGTGCTTAATGTAAAAAACAAAAGAGAGATTAAATGAGAAAAAAGCAAAAAAAAAATGTAGGTATGAAATCTGAAAACTATTTTCTAAACCTTAGGACCCAGCAGAACTAATCAGCTTAACACTAAAAGAATTCTTCCTTCAAAGGTTATACTAGCTTCTTTCTCAGAGATCTCTAGGTTTTGATATTTTGATATTTTTCCTTTTCTGTCACTTTTATAAACCTCTCTCCTTTCTTGTTTTTCTCCTCTCATGTTCTCTTTCCCTTTTTGACTCCAAGAGTTAAATAAATCAGAAGTGTTTGATAGCCACAAGCAATGATTATTGAAAAATCCAAAGTTGTATTGTTGCTGAACTAGAGTCTGTAATACTTGTCCTGGTTTTAATTTAGCTTTTTCTGTCTCCAGGTCTAAAATCTGCACTGAGACTGGCACCTACTATCCATGGATAGGTGCAGGGGAATTACCCCAAGGGCTCTGATAGTCCAAGAGGCAACACCCAGTCAGTCATACATTCTTAACTAGTAGGTTCTCCTGGTCTGGTAGATTGTATAACATTTGCTGTCAGCACCTTTTTTTCTATAATTTTCTTGGAATTTTACAATCTCTTCCCTTTACTAACCTAATCGAATATTAATAACCAGGAACTTGACTGTCAGTACAAATTCTTCTCAATCATGTTAAGGATTGGGGGACAATTGAAAAGGAGCTCTTTCTTAAAGACACTATTACCTCAAGAAGAAAACACAAATGAGTCTCTATAGGCGATTGTCTGTTCTTTTTTGCTATTATGCTGGTTTATATTGGTAGAAATAACAGCAAAATATTTGATGTGCATTTTTCAATGTCTAGAATGTCTTTAAATATATTATTTTAGCCAAACACCAAAGAATACTATGAGTCAGACTCTATTAATTCCAATTTAGAGATGTGTTAATGATGAATATGGAATAATAGGGAAGGTGGAATTCTGACAATGAAAAGTAATAAAAGGGAAACCAACATTACCGGGTCCATACATGAAGGCCATATGCCTTATGTTATGAAACATATTTTATACAGTGAATAAAAGGGGCTTGCAAAAATAGAATGCAATCATTTTATTTAAAAATAAATAACCATTTAGGTTACTACACCTAAATTAGATATTAAAGTGTTTAGAATATTAACCCTTACCTCCAAGAATTATGTTTTGAGGCTTTATTTCATGTTTATTTCCAATATATTGGATGGTGCTACATTCATTTTTATAAAACATCTCCCTAAAATAAAGATGTGAATCTCTGCTCTACCTTATCTGTATCTCCACTGCTGTCTTTCTCTTTAAGTCACCATCATCTTCTCCAGGACAGTTATGATGACCCGTTAACTGGATCTTTTCTCCTCCTTTAAATTAGTTTATGAGCGTGATCTCTTAAAAAAAGTTTATTATGTCATGCTGTCTCTGATTATATATCCAATTGCTGCTCATTGTAATCAGAGCCAAACCCACACCTCACCTTGATTTGCATGGTCCCAGCTCACTTAAACTGACTTCATCATAAATATGGCTTTTTTATCTCCCTCTCTACCAAACATATACAATTTATTTCAGACATACAGATCTTTTTTCTTTCTCTAAGAAAATGCCAATTTCATGACTCCCTCTCAAGGGTTTGCATAGGGAACTCCCTCATCAGCACCAGTCATAGATCATCTCCTCTCATCACTTAGTATAAGTAGCTATGTCACCCTTCTCCAAAAGATTCTGTGATTGTAACCATAGCGCACCAAAACATTTTCATGAATCATGTACACTATTTTTCCTTCTTTTTAGCTTACATCTTTATTATCTGTCTCCTCCCATGCTAAAAGTCCCATTATTCTGGTTGCATTATTGAACTTGCCCACTTGCTTCTTTCCCATCACCTAGAACAATGCTTTCAACCTATTTCTTCAAATTTGTTGACTGAGTAAATACATGAATGATCACCAATCACAAGGCTATTTGGGGGATCAAATGATTTCAGCAGGGAAAACTGAAAAAAAAAGTTCAGGCATCTTGAAAAAATGTAAGGCTTTTCTTGCCATTAGTAACTTACATTAAGTTAATGCTATCATTGATAAAGTGGGTATTTATGGAATGTAATATATGATGCAATGTGTTTTCACAACATTAGCAGCTGTGCTAATGGCAAGTGAAAAGTGTAGGGTTGGTGCTGCATTTCTTTTTTCAGAGTAGATTGGAGCTGTATTCTATAAAACTCAGGTGATACCCCAATTAAAACAAGATAATATTAAACCCAGTCAGTGTCCTTCATTATTTCCCATTCTCTAAGCAATGAGAGCAGCAACTGAGGTTGTAGATGGGGAAAGATGTTAGTTTTCATTGTCAGGATTAATTTCAAAACATCTGACAAGATCTTTAGAAAATAAAAACAGGAATAAAACATCCTATAGAATAGAGAAATAGAGCATAATGTGACGATGGGCCCAGGAAAATGTGTAAGTTCTAAATTGTACCTAATTTTTGATGTTGGTAAATGTCAGAAGAAGTCAAGATACTTTTCCTAATGGAGATCAGTATACCATTGTATTAGAAACCATCAACATGATGCCAGTGTATTATTACCATTTGTGTTGCAATTATGAGAGCACAAGGACTCAGAGAGAGGCTCGATTCTAAGTGAGTAATTCTAACTACAAATCTGACTTGGTTAGTATTTTAAACAAAATCTCCTTTTATAATACTTTCATCCAATGAGGCAAGAATCTCACCCATGAGGTGATATCATTATTACTGTACTTTCAGAGCTTAGTCATGAGAAAATGCCTTAAAAATTAATAGAGTTGAATAAAGTAGGATACTTTAATAAAGCATACTTGCTATTTTAGCATTTTTGTACCAATAAAATATGCTATTAAATAGAAGCTTTGGAAAAATGCACACAATGTCTTAGATTATCTAAAATCTCATCTTTTGAATTCCTGGAGTTTATATTTCAGCAAAAGTTTGAGGTTCCTAATTGCTTCAGATACTTGATCTAAGTGACTAGAAGCATATAAATTCAATAAATGTCAAAAGTTCTCCTTCTTAGCATCTTTATGCTTCCTTTCCTTATACATCTTAATTTCTAAAGAAAATAGATCTTTCTAAACACATTTCTGTTATCAGCATTATACCTACAGTTTTTCTTTTTCACAAATACCTTATAATAACCTAGGAGCCCTCAAAGCAACCACAACTATGTTTCATTTCTCTTCTTCTCTGCTGGCCCCCTCTTCATTTTTAGTTCTCTTTTCTCATTTTTAAGAAGAAAAGGCTAAGATGACAAATTGTCATTAAAGAAAAACTCAGCGGTAGAAAAATACTTAAGGAATTATACATTCGTATTTCTAAAGTTAAGCTGCCTTGGAAGTTTTGAAGGATGTCAATGCAATGTAGAAAAGTTAGGAAGGAATGTCCTATTGCTTGTAAGAATAAAACAAGAGAGGATCTGGGGTACCTTGATCTTACCTAAAGAAGAAACATATTCTTTCCACTAAAATGAGGTAGGGTTTCAACAATACCTGCCTTTGGTCTGAAGGCTAAGCCAGTCAGGACAATTAGGTGCAAGCCACTCAGGAAGAGATGTCTGACTGTTAATAAGAATGCACTGTGAGATAAAATGTAACACGGGCATCTTAGCAAGGCAATATTCTCTATCTCCTTCCAAAATTTTTTTATCCTTCTTTTTCTCTTACTTAAAGCTAGAAGAAATCATATATGAAAATGCACTTTCTCAGTATACCTATAAAAGGTACGTTGTCTCCCACAAAGAATTCAGTTATAATATTACTCATTTATAAATGTAAACTTCGATGTACACATGACTATATTCTTTTATCTTAGAAAAAAAGTTAAGTAAATGAGCCTATGCTAAGGATCTATTAATTGAAATTAGTTTTCTTTCTTTCTATGGGTAAAGACACCTATTCAACATATTGTATATTTAAAACTATTTTGGAATATGGGAAAAGAAAACCTAGATGTTGATAATGTTTCATTATTCAACAACTAGACCTTAGGGCTATTATCTAATAGTCAATTTCATCAATTAGTTTGTCTGAGGTCTCAGTCAAAATAATTTGTTTTGTATAGAAAGAGCCTAAATCAATAGAGTGAAGAGAGAAAGAAAGGGACTATATTTTGACAGTAATAAATATTACATATTTTCTAACCTGGCCTTGTAGATATGCCAAGGGAAAACCAAGTCCACAAAATAATTTATGAGAAGACATAGATCTAAAATTGTTAAGGCAGATTAAAGAAGAAAAATAGGGAGAAAAAAAGCATATAAATTTTGAATGTCTAAGCTTAATTGCTGCATTCCTCTTTCTCTTACAGAGAGGGTTCAGGTGTACCTAGTGAAATTAACATGTTATTTAAATGAGAGCACCCAAAATAGCCAGAACACTGATTCAGTATTACTATAAGCATACTTTTCAAAAGTGATTGAGGTAAATATGCTCATTAATACATATGGGAATTAGATCAAGTTCTAAGTTTTAGTAACTGAAACTAATTTTTAGAAATATTTTCACTTTTTGTATTATTTAGGATTAAATAATAGATTTTTTCCCCCAAGAAATCAATTAGTTTTAAATATCTCCTTCCAAAAGAACTGGTTAACTTTGCCAAGGCCTATAGATTGTTATATTTCTGATTATTAGGTTGAAATTTTATTTCTATGCTTCAAGTCAATGGTTTCTAACATAGATTAAACTTGGGAATGCCAATTCCTTTAAAAATATACAGCCACTCCTCATAAAATGATAAAAAGTATGTCTTGATGCTTTTCTGTTTGGTTAGATTAATTTTGCCTCAACCCTCCAAAACCAAAAATAAATAAATAATAATAATAATAAAAGAAAACCTTTTTCAGTATATCCAGTTAAATTCATTTTTTGGTCATTTGTTTTAGATTAAATATGGAGAGCTGGATTTCTTTAGGAAATTTTAAAAAGTTTTTAAACTACCTAGAGTATAGATAACTATTTTCTGATAGAAGTTTGGCCATGCATATATTCTAATTAATTTATTAGGAGAATACTCAACTTTTTATTTTATGTATCATTTGCATTCCAAAATATTCTTTAAAATTATATGCATTGGCTATATCATAAACATGGAAATTCTATAGCAAAAGCATTTTGACATTTATTTCCTCCTCCATCAGATTCTTCAACAACAAAATATTTGTCAAATGGAAACCCATTGGAATGTTCATGTTGGGAATTGAAAAAAATACCTTAAACATGTTTTCATTTCACTTTATGCTTCTCAAAGAGGCAGTAATCATAATAATAAACATTTTATCCAGGTTTTTAAAAAATAAAAGTTTAAGTAATAAAAACCCTCTCCAATTTTCAAGATAGAGTGGTAGTTTTAAAGGTGTTTTTGCCAAAGCAGCCATTTTGAAGGAGAATGACTTCATGTTGGTACAGGCATGTTTAACTTTTAGTTTAAATTCTAACTTTCTTTGAATGTATCTATCTAGAATGAAGACAAGTGTTTCCTTTTAACAAGAATTGTTTTGACACACTGCCATAGAAGATAGAGAAATCTATCACTATGTCTGATTGGTACTTTTTACTGCAAAGAATTCCTATTATCAGGAAGGTGTTGAAGACAGGGGAAGGGATCTATTTTATGGAAGGTGTGAAAATTTACAGCAGAAACATGAGTAAAATAGATCATATTCAAGTATGGACTGGAAAAAGATACAGAGATCCCTGAACATTATAATCCTTAGAGAAGACCAAGATGTATTCATGACAGGAAACCATAAATGCAGTTTATCTTTATAGTATTCCCTAGGCTCATACAAGAAATTTACAAGGTAATTAGCAAGTAAAGTCTTAGATCCAATATACTTGCAACCTACAAATCTCTGCCTATTCCTTACCTGAGTGATAAGTAGCGTTTAGAAAATGTAATTTCATTACTAAGAATACATTAAGAATATCATTCGTCAAACACCCTAAGAGGATTTCATTCATATTCAATTAATTTTTTAAAAAACTCCCCCTCTTAATAATTCTAGATTAGTTAACATTTAAGTTTTCTACAATGTTCTCATGTATCTCTCCAACATTATGGTTTAAATATATCAAGTCTCATTGATAGAATTTTTTAAACTATTTTTACTGCAAATATTTTCATAGTACATTATGAAATTAAGAAAAAATATATATTAAGAAATTATTATTTTGTCTCAAGGTATTTAAATATCATCTTCAAGAAACACTGATTTGGATTCAGCTCCTTCCTAAATTTATCTGTTGGGGTTCTTTCCACTCTTTTTTCCTTCCTTATTCTGCAGCCTGCATTGTTTCTTATTATTTTAAGGCAATTTTTTTCTTTACTTTTCTATAATTTCCTTATCACCCATTTGCAATTTAGGTTCAACATGGGTAGGGAAGAACATAACCTCAAAGAATACAAACCTCCTCAAAGCAAAACTTTAATGATATTCTTTTGGCTACAAAGAACATGGACTTCAGTTCACCTTTTTTGGAGGGGAAAAAGATTAAAATTTTGACACATACATGACTGCCATATTTAGGTGGTTTTGTACACATGCATATTAAAATAATAGCAACATAAATTTTAATTATTTGGAAATATGTTTCCACCTGTTATGATATTCAAGAAATTAAAAGAGAACTAGCATCAGGTCTCTCAATCACTTTTCTTTTCAGAAAATTTGACAATTTAAAACATACTTCCTTTTAAGTCTTAATCCTTATCAAGCAATACTTTGATTTAATATGACATTGTTAGGTGACAAATTAGTTGATTCTAAGTGAATCTGATTTACTCTCCAATTTTGACTGTTAAGAGTCACAAACATCTTTCTCTTTTCACATGAGATGGAAACTAATAAGAACTGACATCTCTGTTAGTGTGACTCTGAATCAAAAATCAACATAAACTAAAAAACATACAATATATAATTAAAAGGCAGGTAGATATACATGGATTGAACTCTAAAGGTGAGTTAGTTTCAAGTAATTTTCTAATTAGTAAAATGTTTTTAGCTTATACATTCCCAAACAACAGAGGTAGACAGTAGTATAAACATTTTCTAATGTGTACAGTTTAGAAAGCTGACCATTAGTCACTAAGTACTTAGAGAACCTAAAAGTGATTTCACAATTTTGGGCATAAAACTAGTTCCTGCACTATGGAGCACACAGGTGTTTTCACGTAACTATTCTATTCCTCAAGGACAATTGACATAAGCATGTGCTGAAAGTTACATCTCATTAACCTCTTCCTTGAGTTTATATTCCTATATCTTCTGTTAAACATTTTAGTGGGGGAGGTCTGTCATAATGCAGCAGCACCTTCTTTTTTTCAACTTTCAACAATATTTCTTTCTCTTATTCCTCCCCCCACTTTTTTTTCTCCCAAATGGGGCCCCCTCATTTTCATTTTGGTAACTAGCTATGGCAATTAGCTATTTGGAAAAATGTGTATACATACATCTTCATATATTTATATAAAGAGCAATAGGTTGTTGGCCTACCACTCTTTACTTGTGCTGCATGACAAAGTACTTCTTAGGATGGTATTGTTAAGGAAGAAAATGAACACTGAAATAAACAATAACAACTCACAATTATTTTCCATGTGACTGACTTATGTCTTAGATGTTCCTTTCCTTCATGGAACTAAATGGCACTAAATACAATCCTTTAGTTATGTAATTTCCTCTCACAAGAAAGTTGGTTATCTCTATGCTCAACTTTTTTATTATATAAATAATTCCCTTCAAACATTCATTGTGATCATTGTAGCAACAGTACTATCCCACATAAATATATACAAAAGCCCAGAGGACTTAGCTCCAGATGAGGTCAAATTTCTGGAGATAGGGAACTCCTTCAGAAAGAACCCAACAGCTCTAGTCTGCCAGTGCCATTATATTTTGTTAGCACACTGGGCTGAAAAGCTTCATTCTGTTCATCTGCTGCGGTCAAACTTCAAACAATCCTAAGAAAGGTTGAGAGCCGATTGTTCCAGATCAAACACATCATCATTTCAAGTTAGAGCTTTGGGCTTCCATTTTGTCAGTACAGTTTTCAACTATTTTACACCAACTTCAAGGCAAGTTAAGCAAGTTCAGAAGCTATGTGATTAGGTGACATTGATATGTTTAAAAGATTATCTCTTGCAAGTGTCAGATTTCCTAAAGGAACTCTTATTAGTCCCACTGCTGGTAAAGGAAATGGCATGTGTGGGTATATTATAAAGAGTATGGTCTGGTTGCCAACAGCAGGTTGGATACAAACACTACAATTTATTCCCCTGCTCTTTCGTATAATGAAGCAATAATTTTCAGTCAGTTCATAATTTGCTTCATATAAACAAAGACACTAAGTCTCCCAATGCAATATTTTGCCTGTTGGCTTGGCACAAACATCTGATATTTTCTTACTTGCTTTTCTTTATTCCTAATTAAACTTAAATTTGAACTATATTAGTCATATAAACTCATTTTATGATTTGCAAAATAGATCTATGATACTTCTGATTTTACTTTAAGCAGTTAACCATTCCAACCCTGGTTCCTGTGTCCCAGATATTCATCTACTCTTTTTTCCTTTTTTTTTTTTTTTTTTTACATGCATCCGTTGTCAAAGGTTATTAAATTTGTACAAGAATTACTGGTTTTCCAGGTTAAAAGTTCACAGAAGAAAGGTTTATTATATCCACATCCTTTCTCCACGGCTTCCCATACCACTTCCCTTCTAAACTTCTACCATTTATCAGCTACTGGAAGAAAAAAAAAACAGAGTAAAGCACCTGGTTGGATCAAGGTACTCCAATAGTGGGCAAGTCTCTTAAGGTACCATTGGGCTGGGCAAAGACCTTCTGAATTGGAGGAAAAAAAAAGTCAAGTTCAAGCAGGTGCTTGTGCCCTAAAAACTTCTAGGCTGATGACTCGAATCTCTCTGGATTCTGCCCCAGGAAGGGGCTACAGAAACCAAATGGGGTCGTGTAGGCTCTTTCACTCTCCATAGACCCTGTATCCACCAGGTAATGAAGTTAACCCAGAAGCTAAGTTGAGGGCTGACCTGCTTAACCGGAAGAATCTGGAGCCAGCAAAAGCTCATGAGTTGAGAGCCCAAGCGGAGGGGAGTCTCATGGAAATGCGATTTTGGATTCCAACATCTACAGCGCTTGGGATGCGCGGGCAGAAGCGCAAAATCAAGTCCAAACGCTCCTGGAGGGTACAAAATCAAGACCCGTAAATAGCCAAAGGAGGGGGAAAAAACTGTGGCGGTGTCCACAACTCTGGCACCTCTCACCCCCGAGAGGTCAAAGCACAGTGGCCAAATGGTCCTGGGGAGGGGGAACGGGGCTGCAAGGACTTAAGTTTCCACACTCACTTACCTGCAAGCATCGCCCAGGAGCAAAGCCGAGGGAGGGCTCCCACAGTCAGCACCTTGGCGATAGGCAATAATCCCAAGAGAGTGAGTAAGGCGAGGAGAAACTCGGACATTGTGGTCCCCCGGAAAGGAACCTGCGCTGGAGACTGCTTGGTGGCACCCTTGGCCCGGCGGCGACAGCGATGGCTCGGAGCCCGGAATTGAGCAGAGTCATTTACAAGTGTCAGTGGGAAATCTTGTGCTCAGAGAGTCCAGCTAGTCCGCCTTCTCCTGCCTGGAGCAGCATGTGGAAGTTGTAAGGATGCGCGCTTGCGGGAGAGTGAGTGTGTGTGAGCGCGAGCAAGCCGCTCCTGTGTCTTGACTTTTCAATGCAGGGTAAGTCTGATCTTACATCACGCAAGAGGGGCAGTGAGAGATGCCAGCGGATGGGAATTCACTGTTTAATCACCGAATCCACCACACACCCCTTCGTCGTCCACATAAATCACATCTATTACTTATTAAGAGGCATTTAACACAACAGGAAAATACCACCACAAACTGAGAACGCCACAAATCACAATTATTTCAGTCTCCTTGAATGGAAAGTAACTCCAAGCTGGTTCTGTAGGGAATTGGGTCTTTAGAGAAGGGGTAGACTTCTGCAATGGGCTGAGCCAGCCAGCCACCTAGAATGCTCTGCATTTACCAGCCAGCTGAGAATTATCAGCACTGGGCTGCTTCTCTGGGCAAATCGGATTTGATTCCTTCGGTCCTTGGAAGATTCCTAGGAAGGAAAGACAAGCCAATTAACTGAGCTTCTTAGGAAAATGGTTTCCTCCACTTAACAATATCGCAGTGCTTTCTGAATTGCACTTTTAACTTTTATGCTGAACAGCACTTGGGGACAGGCATGCAAAATTTAGTGACTCAGCAGAAACAAAACCAAAACACCCCCAAAAATCACTACCATTTCCTAAGATGGGAAGGTGGATGGAAATGACTATTGAGTTCCCTAAGCAGGAACAATTGGCAGTGTGTTTTGTAGTGGCTTTCTCTCTTTAAGAGGGTGCCTCCAGCCATTTTAAACAGGTTTTGAGGTGGGTTTGATGTTACTTTGTTTTGTTTCCTTTTTCTAAACAGTACAGTGGCAATTTTGGAACGTTTCCAAACCAACAAAGGCATCAGAATGAATCAGTGGAATTAAAAATAAAAGTGGTTTGTGTGACCACTTAAGTTTTCAACATGATCATCCAAGTGTCTAAAATTTTACTTTGCCATTCAAAAATAGCTGTGTAGTTCAAACTCAGAAGTCTGAATAGTTGAAGGTTTACTTTCTTCACAAAGCACAAGTCATTTGTCCAGCAACAAATTGAAAATAAAAATGTTTTACATTCGATATTTTAAAATGTGAGATGAGTAAAAGGGAAAATTGTAACAAACAAACAAAACAAAGCAAAAGGATAATTGAAAAGAAAGCTATTTTAAGGACTTTATGCAGTTTACTGATTGAGACTTATAGATGAATGTCAGCACTATGAACTAGTTGTTTATGTAAAGAGAAAGAGAATTATCCAGACACACCTTTAGATGCTCCATTGAACTCATTAAAATTAGACTAGATCAAAGAACATAGAGGTGATGCCACAGAACATTGCCAAGAATCTCTGAATCTCATCTTTTCATAGTTATGATGATTGTAAAGGCATTATCTATGTCAATATTTCCATATTTTAAAATGTAGTTTATATTTCCTTGTAAACCAAATGATTTAGTGTCTAAAATATAATTCCATCTATATTTTAAAGAGTGTGCTTTTTCCTTCTAGCTGTTACTCATGCAATTTTCCATAGATTTTTTTTCATAATAAAATGTATTACATAGAGAGATTCTTCCTCTTTGAATTCATTTCAAAATTTTACAACTTAAAAACGAGTGAAGGGGGCTAGGGATGTGGCTCAAGCAGGAACACGCTCGCCTGGATACACAGGGCACTGGGTTTGATCCTCAGCACCATATAAAAATAAAAAGATGTTGTGTCCACCAAAAACTAAAAAATAAATATTAAAAAGTTATCTCTTTCTCTCTCAAAAAAAATGAGTGAAGGTGTGAAAAAATGAGAGAAAGAGAAAGGGATAATGTGAAAGTTATAAATATATCTTTCTTTAGAGTCCATGTCCCATTATATTCTATGAAGTAGTTATTCATTGGGAAAAAAGTAAGCAGATGTCTTTTCTACAGCATCCCATTTAATCAACTACGTGGCCAGCTATTATGAAATATCTATCCACTTGTGTATTGGCAAGATATAAGATGCCCTCACAAACCATGCTAAAAACATCCAAATTCTTCCTTTTCTATGCTATTACTAGCAGTACCCTTCTACCTACACATTGCAAGAAAAAGGAAAAACAGCCAGTTTCCATATGTTCCCCTAAAGTCACTCAGCAGGTAAAAATGCTACAATGCAATGAGCAAGCATCAGTAGACTCAGCAAATTTAGCAATAGATGGAGCAGTCCGGGATTGCACCATTCACTTAGAAATGGAAAAAATCATTAAATATAATCAGAGAACCAAACTCCTAAGAGATATTGTATTCTTCATGTACCATACTTAATACATACAGGGGTCACTGATATTAAACCTATTGAATGAATTAAACAAAGTAAAAAACCATATAATCTCTTTTAAATCATTTGGTTGATATTTTTTATTGAAGGGAAGAAAATCAAGGAGACATTATTCAAACATTGTGACAAAGTAGTAAAGTCAAATAAGAAATTTTTAAAAGTTGTCAACAAATAGACAATCAAGGATGAAAAATGACTCAAAATTTGCTATAAAATGCTATAAAATGATGTAGAAAATATATAAGCCAGAATACCAATGAAAGGTGACTTGTTATATTTATTGTCCACTATGATGAGTTTCAATGAAGTATTATAAATAAAATAAAATTTGAAGATTGATTTTAAGAAAGCAAGTGGCTGTGATTAATAAAAATCAAAATGATATAAAAATTTTCTACAGCAATATTGACATGGACATAAGATACATCTAAATACCTGTCACAAAGAATATTAGATAATAATATAATAAGGACATTTATTTACATCCCAATTAGTATATATAACAATTTATCCATAAAATATAATGAATTGTTGAAGTATTTAACATTAGATATATATACTCCAAAACTGAAATAAAATAGGATAAAATTTCTATCTCAAACCAAATAATTTGTATAGTGGATCTTCTTCCCAATGGCCATTGAAAATGACCAGTTTATCAAGAGATATTTTTATAAACATGAGTGAGTGAAGCTGATAAAAAGTCTACCAAATTTGAGCTTTAAAATTAAATCACTTATTCTTATATGTTGAATGACCATTTAGTTTTAATGGATGAAGAATTGCTGGGAAATCATAATTTTCTAAAAAATACTTGTATTTCTCCCTAAAGTTTTGATGAAAAATGATATTAATAAAGTATGCTGTTAGTGAATAAAGAATACCTAGAGTTACTGTTCAAATTTGTTTGTTCTTATGTCTCATTATAATTTCTTCTTTCTAATCAGAGTTATTAACTTGGACAAGTTAAATAAATTAATTCATCAAGCTATAGAATATTATGAAATATTTCAATGAGATAAATTATACAAAGTAGAACCAATCATTCTTGCTTTCTGCTGTAAAATAACACAGGAATATTAATTATCAGTCAGTGATAATCTTATACTTTCTAATTAGAGTTATGTTTTGCATACATGTGATCAAACATCAGATTTCACTTCTGCTAACTTGTTTTGTGTGTGTGCAGTTGTGTTTCTTAACATAGTTGATAACAATTCATGTGCTACACACCTGAAAGTGGTACGGTACAAAGAGGGCTTTTGTATAAACAAACTGGGGCTGACAGTTTGCCTCCTTTAAGAGGTGTGTGAAGGAGAGTTGGCCTAGAAGTTAGGTTGCTAGGGATTTCTGTAGCTATCCTTCCAAGGGTTGCTGAGTTTCATACCCCGCCTTTTCAGATAGAAAAGTTGCCAGGCAGCAGCAAAGAGGGCATGAGAAGAAGGAAGGTAAAAGAGAAATAGAAAATATTTCAAGAAACATTATCACATTATCAATGCTTTAAAATGGAAACAGAGTTACTGTAGACAATGCCTTCAAGAAAAAGACTTCGTATACCTCTTACTTCACAAACTCTGTCATGTATATATTTTGCATATTTATAACTGCTGTCTTTTGAAAATGTACACTGTTAGTAGCCTACTCTTTCAACTGGGTTTTGGGATTTGATTTGGTTAAAACATTTTGTTGCAACATTAACTGCCACCACTTGCAAAGTATTTGAGGGGTATATACAACTTAAGAAAAATGCATAGCAATGCAATTATCTAATTAAGTCTGGGAAGTAAAACAACTTATAACCAAGTTAAATCATCCTCTCTTTAAGTAGTCCCAGTGCTCTGTACTATCACTATTTGTAAATAATGTAAGATAAATGTATTACATATTACATGGGAAGCACAACTGATAATTATAACTTTCAAATATCAGTTAAAATTTTAAGACTGGTGGTTGTTTTAGATTTTCTTTGACTCTTGTTGGATAAACTTTTGTCATTAGGAAACAAAGGAGTCCTTATTGACTTATACAACATCAGCAGGCAACTATAAATATGAAAATCGGTCATTTTATTTTTAATGAATTAACTTTCAGAATAATATTGCATCAAGATACAAATTATCTTTTGCTTTTGTTGTTGTTGTTGTTTTCATTTTCTTTCTTTGTTTTCATATAAGGAATTAAACCCAGGGGGAATTTACCACAGAGCTAAATTCAGCCCCTATTTTTTTTAAAATCTTAGATTCAAAGAATTTATAAGACCAAATGACTACTCAAAAACCATTTCCTTCAAAGAGTTAAGAAGCACTGACATGGAAGTCTTTCACCAACTATGACTGTGGATGTCTTATTACTCATGTTACAAAGAGCTACAGAAAGACACAGCTTTTTTAGTTTAAGACAGGATCTCACTAAGCTGCTTAGTTCCTCACTAAAGTGTGATGGTTGATCTCAACCTGAGATCCTCCTTCCTTGGTCTCTCAAACTTCTGGGATTATGCTCTCCCACACCTGGCTAATTTTGCCTCTTAATATGTGATCAGAAGGCACAATCAGTAACAATGCTATCCATGTAACCAAACCCTGTCACTCCATTCATGTGAAAGTCACCCTTAGGTTTAAAGTTATTTGCTGATTATAACACATGGTATTTTGGGTGCATTTAGAACCTAACAGACCTGCGATCAAGGTGAGCTCCCTGGTCACCCTCACCAGTTGCTAGAGCAGCCTCAGGAAATGGTACTGAAGGTTGTCTTTAGTGCCTCCTGGTTGGGTGCATTTTTAGTAGACCCTGATGATGCTTTGATACCTGATGATCTTTGGCTTTTCGTCCTCATCTCATCACTTCTTTACTGTATTTAGAAACTTTTAGATTGTTGGAATGGGAAGGAACATTGAAATCATCTATTCCAATTTACTGTATTTAACATATGAGAATCTTTTTTTTTAGAGAATTTTTTAAATATTTATTTATTTTTAGTTTTCAGCGGACAACATCTTTGTTTGTATGTGGTGCTGAGGATTGAACCCGGGCCACACGCATGCCAGGTGGAACACAATACCGATTGAGCCACATCTCCAGCCCATACATATGAGAATCTTAAAAGACAGGCAAGGAAACTAGTCTGGGACCACACATTTCATAAATGTCAGAACTAGTACTTGAATAAAGTTACCTGACACTGTTACCTTGTAGTTAGACCTAATGGTTTTCTTTTTTAATGTTTTCTTCTCTATGGAGTGATAGCTTAAAAGATATGAATTCAATATTCATTTACTAAAAATTTATGTGTTATATGGCAGGCACTGCATTCAGCACTGTGCATATAATAATATGAGACATGGCCCTTGCCTGAAAAAAAGGGGGGTACAATCTAGATCAAATATTATATATGTGCCAAAGCATTGACTTTCCAGGATTTAGTAGAAACTATGCTGTCAAAAATCACAGGTACAAGGGCTGGGGTTGTAGCTGAGTGGTAGAGTGCTTGCCTTGCACGAGTGAAGCCATGGGTTTGATCCTCAGCACCACATAAAAATAAACAAATAAAAACAAAGATATTATGTCCATCTACAACTAAAATAAATGAATAAAATTTTAAAAAAATCACAGGCACAATGTAAGAAGACCACTACCCAAGAATACCCCTAAAATCAGTACTCCATCTTTCCTGGAAAATATATTTATAGTCATAGAAAAATTCAAGATTTCCATTAGAATTAGATCACAACCAAGAAATAACAAAATATATTTAAGTATATTGAGTTTTAGAACATGCGTTTTTTATCATTTGTTACACCATACATATTTTGATATAAAACGTGATAGCAAATTCAGAGATATTCAGAATTTGGAACACAGAAATGTTGTCAGTGATAACTCTAAATGGATTTATCAGATTTTGAGGATTTTATGTTGTGGATTCACATAAAACCAGAAGACAAAAGAACTTGAGAAAGCCTTTTTCACCTTTGATAACTTACCATTTTATTGATAATGACAACAATAAAATAAAATATTGTCTTGCTAATTTGAGTATGTTACTCAAAAATATGACAGCTGAAAGAGCTTCTAATAGAAAGCTGATTTTAGCTGTATGTAATGTTCTAAATATTTTTATTTTAAACTTTTTATTGAGGAACTTGGAAACCAGATGAAAACATTTAAGAATGAAGAATAAGAAATGGTCTTTCCATCAGTCTTTTGGAGTACTCTGAAGGCATTGCCTTACCTATTCCTATGAGACCTCAAAAGAGCACAAATAGAAAAAAAAATAGTCCCCTAAAATTCTGTAAACCAGACTGGTCTCTGCCCTTAATCTGTGCATAATTTGTGAAGGCTAACAACTCCCAATGATACTTAATTTGAATAATTGTATGGATCTAGAAGCTAAAAAAAATTTCAGGACATTTACATCATTAAATATAGGAGACAAAGTTATAAAAAATATTCACTAAAATAAAGTGTTTATATATATGCCATAGACTATTATTCAGGCATAAGGAGAATGAAATACTGTCATTTAAAGGAAAATTAATGTAGCAGGGAGTTATTATGTTAAACAAAATAAGTCAGACAATAAAAAAATAAGTATTTCATGTTTTGTTTATGTGAATACTGAAAAAAAAATGACCTGAAAGTAGCAGAGAAAGAGGGACTATAACAGATCTACAGAAGGGAAAAGGAAAGGAGGACTAGACCAAGCAGAGGCAGGAGAGAGCAAGGAAGGATGGACATGATCAAAGCACAACACATCCATGAATGGAAGTCACAGTGAAATCCACTAATTTATACAATTTATATGCATTAATAATTAGTAACAAAACATTTTCAAAGAATTATTCACTAGATTATAAAACTCATAGATTATAAATCTATGAGGGTGGAGACTACAGTTGGATTAACAATTAGATATTTTATAGACCCCTTCGACCACTCCGGGGGACTCTGGTCTCTGTTGTTCTGAAAATAATCTGGTTATAGTACGATAGATTGTTTATTTTAATGATGCATTCTAAGGTAATTTCATAGTGCTTGTTGCCATTAATTTGCTTAAATAATTCAGTAAGCATCAGAGCTGGGGTGGAGTGGGTTTGTGTTTAAATACCTGCTCTCGAACATGTTAACTGTGTGATATTGGGCAAGTTCTTAAACTTTACAAGACTTATTTCCCTTATATGCAAAATCAGTATAATAATTTCTGTGCCCATTAATATAAAGCCTGACACACAAAGGTAATTCAGGGCTTCTGTGATCATTCATTATGCTAAAGGAAGTATTGAAAGGGAATCTCCATCTTAATTCAGAGACAGAAATGTTCACATCCAGGGTATTCTCATAATGAGGCCTACTGTATCCACACTGAAACAGTTTACCTGACATCCTTTTACTGTTCTTAAACATTTTGCAAACTCTTAACAAAGTCTTAAATGTTATTTCATTTATACACACCTAGAATGCTTAAAATTTCAAATGAGAAAACAGCCAATGATGATTTAATAGCCAATTTACTACTGATAATTTTCTATTTCTTCTTTAACTACTTGAATGCTCTTTTTAATGGCATCCTACTTCTCACTACCCTACAAGGTCTGCTCTGCCTTATTCCTGTAAATGACAGTCAGTCTGAGAAGGGAAATGCTGTAAGTTAACAAGCAGAATTTAAAAATGACTCTGAAGAGCAGCAGATGAATTGCCATTAGAATTATCACTGTTGCCTCAATAATTCTGTTCCGAGATCTGAATTATGTCAGGACATTAAAAGTAGAAAGTTCATTAGTGTTTTTAATGCATATCTACTATTTATAAAGCAAGTATGAGCTTGGAATATAGACATGAGTATATTATCTGTTTCCCACTGCCTTTGTCCACGTTTGCTATTTTTCCATCCAGGGAGAAAGAATAGAACAGGAGTGGACTCTATGTCTAATAGGTTGAGGTTTAATACCCAGGACAAGCATGCATGACCATGGTCACTTGTATGACCTTGAGCAGGAGATTTAATTCTTTTACCTTCATATTCTTTCTTTGTCAAAATCTAAGATAGCAAATAACCCACTAGTTAAAGACTTGAATGTTTGGGGTAGATATTCTTTACATGGTAATGATCATGTGCCTATTGCTATTTTCAGAGTTCCTGTTTTCCTATCTTCATCTCAATCAAAGATTTTTTTCCTATTGAGACAATGCCAGTAACCTCTCAGTTAAAGAGATGAGTGCTCTCTGGTCTCTCTTTTATGCATCTTTGAGCAGTAAGCTGCAGCCACCTGTCAGAGCATCAGTGGCCCTGTTAACCCACATCACCAACATCTTTACGACTTAGTCTTCATTGTTCATATATCCCAAGCAGATGACAAGTGACTCAGTTTCTATAAACATACGTGTGTGTTTTTGCATAGAGAGAAAAATATTTCATTTGTCTATAGCAGTATTGTAAAAAAATACACAATTAAGATAATAAACCTGAAGTTCCTGAGATAGTGAAGGTACATTAGCTTTTGTAGATTTACAAATAAAAGAAATCATACTATTCCATGAGTTAAAATTAGTGGGAGAATGGGACAAGTGGTTTCTATCAAACTTCTAGAAAGTAATGCTCACCTCAAAAATCATTTTGTTGCCTCAGGATTTTTCCCCTCAATGTGAAGTGGCACCCCCTTTCTCCACAGAAAAGCCCTCTTCACCATGGCTGATATTAGGACTGTCAGCAAAAGAGTCCATTGTAGATAAATTTCCTATTTTCATGTCACCCTGTTTACTTGGCCACTGGTCAAGAGGATACAAGACTCCAGGAGCTGGACACCCCCTGACTAGTTTTTCACAAACATATCCAGTATAGTACTTTAAAGAAATGTACAAACAAGGCCTCTGGCCTTGAGCTGGGCTTCACAGAGATGTCTACATTTTTAAGAAAGTTACAAATGGGTTCCAAGGTAACAGCTGGCAGGGGGAGGATAGAAAGGGGAGAAGAAGCTCTCCCCTTCTCAGGTGTTGTCCTTGAAGAGTTAACTTGACCTGAACAGTGAAAGAAAAAGCTGCTTTTATGTGAACTTCTGCAGATTGTGAACTTCTGAGCCCCTTCCCTTACATGCTGGGTGTAAAACTCTGAAACTCCCTGAACTCAGGGTTCAGGGGATTGATTGATTACTGCAAAGGCTGTACCCTCTGAACCTGGCTGTGGCCAAATAAAACTGTTTCCTGCTATCTTCAGTGCCTTGCCTCATTTGTCCCTACAACATATGATGCTGTGTGAATGCTTTTAGTAGCAAATAGCTGAGGATTTGTAAATTTTATATTTTTTCTCTTTTATATATGATGGTCAAAATTGATTGCCCAATTAATCTTTTGGAAATAATATCTATCTCTGAAAGAAAGATAAACTAGTCCAAGCTTGAGTATGGCTGACTTAATTAAAACTCAATTAACATTGTTATTGTGTAACTAATGGCTTGAAAATGGCAATGTCATGAGTCATTAATTATGGATTAGTGTAAAAAGAGTAGGTGCTGTTGACTGGAATGTCACAATGAGCCTCAGGGTGCTTTTTGTAAAAAAAAATATATATATTTATCTAAAGTATATTTGTCAGATTATGGCATGACATTAGAGTAGATTAAAAATGACAAATATAATTCACTAATGAAATGTTTTCCATTAACACAAAACAAAACAAAACAAAAACACAAAAATTTCTTATAGGTTTTTAAAGGATTAGGGTATTTTTATCAGGATATATATATCCTGAATAGTTCATTTACCAGATTTTTACAAATAGTTCCAGAAAAAAAATCTGAGGTCTCAAATACTTAGAAATCTCTTATGTTCCTTATATATATGAAGTTAATGATTGTTTTAATATTTGGGGTAACACTATTTATGTTTTGTGAAATGATAGTCTACTCTGCCCTCTTATGACAAAACTTCCAAAAATTCTGTTCTCTTCTAAAATTGTTTTCCTTTTTTTCCTATTTTAAATATATTTGAACTTTGATGTTTCTTTTACAAGCCCTCCTCCTTCAAACTCTCTTGTCTAAAGAATCACACGCTTTGATTTAAAAATTTTGCTCTTTTGCCTTACAGAGAATTTTTTCTCTTTTCCTCAATAAATAATAAATTCTTCAAGGATTGTATATGAACCATTCAGTTGCTAATCCCCTCAATGCTTTGTATACACTATACAAAATGCATAGCTAACAAATGGCCATTGGAGTACATAAAATATCTAACACTGATGAATTAAAATATTTTATTTAAATTCATATAAAGAAGTATGTTCAATATAACCATGCTTCTGTGAAAAGGTCAAAGTTCAATATCCACTTGTTTTTGCAAGGGAAAATAACACCTTCTGCTTTAGTGGATCTTTTTGTACTGAAGAATATTCAGTTATTTAAAGTCTAAAGTCTAAATATGGATATAAAGTATAAATATAGCTTTAGACTTTAAATATGTCATGGACTCTTCTTGATGTAAAATAGATCTTGTTTTTTCAATAATATTCCATTTCTTTGTCTTCAGTTTGGGATTTTCCTGTTTTTGTTTTGAGGATTAAGTTAATTTAACTGTTGACTTCTGCTTGATGCATTTGTACTGAGAGGTTTCCTAAGGCAGGCACATAGCTGTATAAGATAGATGGTCCAGCTTCTCCAGAAATCTCAGCTGGGTACATTCACTTGACAAATCTTTGTGCTAATAAACAGGCAATTCAGGGAAGCACACTGTGAAGCAAATTCCAAAAGTTGTCTTTCCAGGTAAGAGCTTATACCCCTTGGCAAAGTCATCACCTAGAATCCTCAGATACTTCAAATGCAAATAGCCTACTTGAGACAAGGGTGCACCTGTTGTTCTGCCTTGATTATGTCCTCAGGCTTCAATTTCAAGTAAATGAGAAAACAGAAAAAAGGTGTTTTTTAGATGAGCTCTGCCCTTGGGATAATAAAGGCCAAGGAAGGATGCTGGTTGGTATCCATTCATAATGGCTTCTTTGTCATAGGTAATTACAAACCACTTGCTGTCATTTTGTGAGGTGTGTAAGGGATAACTTCTTCTATGCTCCTTGCTTGTCCATAGTTGTTAGCAGTGACAGAGAACTAAAAGAGAGTTCATTTGTTGTCTCTGGGAAAAGCAGGGAAGAAAATATCTAGGAAGAAATTGTCACATACACATATGGTTCTTGAAGGAAATAGAGCACCAAAGAAGGGTGGACAGGATGGCTACCAAGAGGGAGTAGGTTCTAGCCCACAGATACTTCAGGCCTACACCACGCAGAAAATCATCAGGAGATACTAACTTAAAGATATCTATTGATGACCTAATTCATCCAAAGGACAAGAGAGGGATCCATCAATGATAAACTGAATTTTATCAAAGCTCAAATTCGGGTCCCCCAAAGACCACCAGAGACCCAAGATCGATGCAAGCAGCAAATAGGTGTTTATTGCGAGCTAGCTCGGTCCTCTGCAGGCACACACAGAAACTGGTGACTCTGAGAGGCCCCAAGCCCAGGGTTTGCAGTATTTTCATACGTTCTTTCAAGAGGGCAGGGACTTTACATACATCATAGCCTTTTTTAGCAAATCATCACACACCACAGGAAAATCAAATAACAACTCTAAAACATGATTAGCACATTCACTGGTGGGAACAAGTTGGGTAAGGGTGATTGGTCAGTACAAAAGGGGTATTCATTTGAACTGATTGGTTTGAGCCAAGAGGGGTGTACGTGCTGAACTCCATGGTTTCCCAACTTGTTATCAACCACCATAAACCATTGGGAGGGTTATCTGGCATCCCAGGTATTTCCCTGTCTCATGCTGATTGGTGGCTGCTAGGGGGCTGCTATGGATCCCCACCTAGCCTGACTGAGTCAGGGACACCTGGCACAGCAGATCTCTCCTGTTATTTGTAGATAAACAACTTATAAGGGTGGAAATGTGTCTAGGAGTGCTATGTGTGTTTTTCCAAGGACTAAGGTCATGTCCCTTCCTTGGACAGGCTTTGCTCTGAGGTAGAAGCTGGTTTTTGAAAATGGTACATATGTCATTCACATTATTTAGTATTTAATAATATTCATCAATAATTTTGCCTGTCCTTGGATAACTCTCACATTTCTCTGAGTTCATCATCCATTTACCTACTTCTTTAAAGCATATTTGACTTGTTTCTGAATCCAAACCAAAAGAAGAATTTAATTAATGTATTGTATAAACTAATTTAGTTTTTGTCTTCCCCATTTCAGATGTATTGACATCTTGCTTTATTTCCAATTTATCTGCACTTTCTTATCTCATTCACAGGAGATGAAGTGCTCCTTCCCTCAATCAAAGCTAATCTTTTCACATTTACATTTGATCTAATCCCTTTTCTGGCCAATAGATACTTTACTCTGTCAATCTCTCTTCCTTTTCATTTATCCTTGACCTCTAACTCCACCAGTCATCTCTTTCATTCTGGCTCTAAAGAATGCTATCTTCCTTTCCTACATCCCTCTCCCAGTAAAATCGCTGTTTTTAATCATATAGACCCTTACTGTACAGCCTTCAATTTCTTCATTTTTACTTGATTCATGAACACACTATAGTTCATTTTAATCCACAAAATTCTAGTTAAACACCACATAGACATCAATAGTGATCCCATATGGTCAAATCCAACAAGAGCATTTATTCAATGTTACTGGGCCTCTCTATTGTATACTGTTTGTTAAGCACACCTTTCTAGAACTCATTGCACTCACATTCTGTTTTACTATTCATATTCATTTCACATGTGCCTTCCCACTCTGTGTATTCTGCCATTTGCTTAAATGTTGAGGTTGCCCACAGTTCTGTTCCAATTTTACTGCTGTATTCTATCTATGTGTTATCTCCTCTATTCCTGGTTTTACACATGAATCATGAATGGCTTTAATGGTTCCCAAATCCACATCTTTCATGCAGGCTTCTTTCCTAACTTTCATATTAATACATCCACATATAATTGGGTATATCCACTCAGAGTTTCTCTGTTCTCCACTTTTGACCTATTTTTTCAACCCTTGACTTATTTCACTTGAGCGTATTTTTATTGGGTTTCTAGACCATGAATAATCTGACTTTGAGTAGTCCTAACAAACCAGGTTTCATCACTTACCCCAGAAACTAATAGTGAAAGGCATAAAAGGAATTGATTCAATACAGCTATTTCAAGAAACAATGGGGATCAAGTATTCTCAGCCCCATCTAGCAGGTACTGACATGAGCTTCAGGTTTGAATAGGGTAAGAATTGGGGGATAGGATGAGAGGTATGTATTAATAGCAGTCTTGGTCATACTGGTCTCTTTGATAATTTATCTCTAGTTTGGGTCTGCAAGATGGCTCTGGAGAAGTCATTAGTGCTTGAGGGCCATGAGGGCCATATGAGTTCCCATCTTGAGATGATTGCTCCTACTTAGGTGGGCACCTCATCCCCATCATGGAATAATTGCTCCTGCTTTTTTTTGGTGTGAGTGTGGTAGAGTCTCATTATGAGTGATCTGCCTGAAGTCTTGATTACTGGCAGGTGTAGAACAATTACTAGAGATTTCCAAGCACTGATTCACGGGCCTGGAACAGGACATTGTAGAAGCTGGCAATTGAAAGTCTAATTATGATATTCTTGAAAATACTTTAGTTACTCTTACTTTGGTGATTTCTGCCTTAAGGGGACAAGAGAAGTTAGGTAAATCCAGGACTAATTATTCTTAGATTACCAGTTTTTAGACAGTCACTTCTTTAGAGATTAAAATTTCTATTTCTAACTCTTTAACAGGAATCCAGCTCAAAGTTTGAAGAAGAAAAGAGTCAGAAACAAAATGTATAGCTTTGTTCCAACTTTAAGCTACCCACTAGGCATCTAGGCACAAATGAAAAGTAAATGCTTTCAGCAAAAGTAGTTTCTGAGTCCCTATAGTATCACCTAGATAGTCAAGAAAGACATTTTGGTGTCCTGTATAAGCACTCTGTCCACCTTCATTATCTGCCTAATTCATATCCACTGTGGCCCAAAATGTATCTCTATTTAGGAATAATCCCTTTCAGACAACTTTCCCATAAATATCAGATTAAACTAAGTGGCTTCCTCTATTCTCCCTTTGTGCATTTAATATTGCTTTTACTTCAACAAATAATACTTTTTCTTATATGTCTACCTGTCTCATAAGAGTGTTTTTCAGGAAAAAAAAAACAGCATTGACTTGTTATCTTCATACCCAGCAGTGACTAAAACACCTTTAATGATCACAAATATTTATCAAATTTACTTGGATTTATTCCATATAAATTATGTAAGATTTCCATGTTTTTTGCTTTTCATTCTGAAAGAAAAATAAAACTTTCTTGTCAAATTAAATAAATTGTTGATATTTGTTTATATTTTTTTAGAATCTTCATGTTTTAAGGGGATTTTCTTGCCAATAATGACCAGAAATTGTATTTTGACTCAGTATATGTATTCCCTTCAATTAGTGATCATAGAATTTATGTTGAAACTTTTCATGCTGTTATTACTTTCCTTAGCTTAAATGTGTTTAATATCACTTACTTGCATTAATCTGAAAATTACAAATATAATGACATCTGTGAGAATCAATTCCAACATACTAATGGTTCAGAAATTGATGTTTTTTTATTTTTTCTGAAGAAATGTGGTAAATTTTGGTTCATTAGAGATATTGGTCTGTAGATTTCTTTCTTTGAAGTGTCTTTGTCTGGTTTAGGAATCAGGGTGATGTTGGCCTCGTAGAATGAATTTGGAAGTTCTCCCTCTTTTTCTATTTCCTGAAATAGCTTGAAAAGTATTGGTATTAGTTCCTCTTTAAAGGTTTTGTAAAACTCTGCTCTATATCCATCCGGTCCTGGGCTTTTCTTAGTGGGTAGTCTTTTGATGGTTTCTTCTATTTCCTCAATTGATATTGGTCTGTTTAGGTTGTCAATATCCTCCTGACTCAATTTGGGCAGATCATATGACTTAAGAAATTTATCGATGCCTTCACTATCTTCTATTTTATTGGAGTATAAGGATTCAAAATAATTTCTGATAATCTTCTGTATTTCTGAATTGTCTGTTGTGATATTGCCTTTTTCATCCCATATGCGAGTAATTTGAGTTCTCTCTCTTCTTCTCTTCATTAGCGTGGCTAAGGGTGTGTCGATTTTATTTATTTTTTCAAAGAACCAACTTTTAGTTTTGTCAACTTTTTCAATTGTTTCTTTTGTTTCAATTTCATTAATTTTAGCTCTGATTTTAATTATTTCTTGTCTTCTACTTCTTTTGCTGTTGTTTTGCTCTTCTTTTTCTAGGATTTTGAGATGAAGTATTAGATCATTTATTTGTTGGTTTTTTTCTTTTTTTAAGGAATGAACTCCAAGCAATAAATTTTCCTCTTAGAATTGCTTTCAATGTGTCCCATAGATTCTGATATGTTGTGTCTGTGTTTTCATTTATCTCTAAGAATTTTTTAGTTTCCTCCTTGATGTCTTCTGAAACAAATTGATCATTCAGTAACCTATTGTTCATTCTTCAAGTGATGCAAAAATCCTCAATTAAAATTCTGGTGAACCAGATACAAAAACATGTCAAAAAAATTGTGCACCATGATCAGGTAGGATTTATCCCTGGGATGCAAGGTTGGTTCAATATACGGAAATCAATAAATGTTATTCACCACATCAATAGGCTTAAAAATAAGAACCATATGATCATCTCGATAGATGCGGAAAAAGCATTCGACAAAGTACAGCATTCCTTTATGTTCAAAACTCTAGAAAAACTAGGGATAACAGGAACATACCTCAATATTGTAAAAGCAATCTATGTTAAGCCTCAGACTAGCATCATTCTGAATGGAGAAAAACTGAAGGCATTCTTTCTAAAGCCTGGAACAAGACAGGGATGCCCTCTCTCACCACTTCTGTTCAACATAGTTCTCAAATCACTGGCCAGAGCAATTAGACAGATGAAAGAAATTAAAGGCATAAAAATAGGAAAAGAAGAACTCAAATTATCACTATTTGCAGATAACATGATTCTATACCTAGCAGACTCAAAAGGGTCTACAAAGAAACTATTAGAGCTAATAAATGAATTCAGCAAAGTGGCAGGATATAAAATCAACACGCATAAATCAAAGGCATTCCTGTATATCAGCGACAAATCCTCTGAAGAAAAATGAGGACAACCACTCCATTCACAATATCCTCAAAAATAAATAAATAAATAAATAAATAAATAAAGGTGCTAAAAGCATGCAATGGAGGAAGGATAGCATCTTCAACAAATGGTGTTGGGAAAACTGGAAATCCATATGCAACAAAATGAAACTGAATCCCTTTCTCTCGCCATGCACAAAAGTTAACTCAAGGTGGATCAAGGAACTTGATATCAAATCAGAGACATGGCATCTGATAGAAGAAAAAGTTGGCTATGATCTACATACTGTGGGGTCAGGCTCCAAATTCCTCAATAGGACACCCATAGCACAAGTGTTAATAACTAGAATCAACAAATGGGACTTCCTCAAACTAAAAATTTTTTTCTCAGCAAAAGAAACAATAAGAGAGTTAAATAGGGAGCCTACGTCCTGGGTACAAATCTTTACTCCTCACACTTCAGACAGAGCCCTAATATCCAGAATATACAAAGAACTAAAAAAATTAGACAAAAAGATAACTAATAACCCAATCAACAAATGGGCCAAGGACCTGAACAGACATTTCTCAGAGGAGGACATATAATCAATCAACAAGTACATGAACAAATGCTCACCATCTCTAGCAGTCAGAGAAATGCAAATCAAAACCACCCTAAGATACCATCTCACTCCAGTAAGAAAGCTGGGAATGGAACCACCATTTGACCCAGCTATTGCCCTTCTCGGACTATTCCTTAAAGACCTAAAAAGAGCACACTATAGGGACACTGCTACATCCATGTTCATAGCAGCACAATTCACAATAGCAAGACTGTGGAACCAACCTAGATGCCCTTCAATAGACAAATGGATAAAATAAATGTGGCATTTATACACAATGGAGTATTACTCTGCATTAAAAAATGACAAAATCATACAATTTGGAGGGAAATGGATGGCATTAGAGCAGATTATGCTAAGTGAACCTAGCCAATCCCTTAAAAACAAATGCCAAATATCTTCTTTGATATAAGGAGAGTAACTAAGAACAGAGTAGGGACAATGAGCATGTGAAGAAGATTAACATTGAAGAGGGATGAGAGGTGGGAGGGAAAGGGAGAGAGAAGGGAAATTGCATGTAAATGGAAGGAGACCCTCAGGGGTATACAAAATTACATACAAGAGGAAGTGTGGGGACAGGGGAAAAATATAAGAGGGAGAAATGAATTATAGTAGAGGGGGTAGAGAAAGAAGAGTAGAGGGGAGGGGGGAGGGGGGAGAGTAGAGGATAGGAAAGGCAGCAGAATACAACAGACACTAGTATGGCAATATGTAAATCAATGGATGTGCAACTGATGTGATTCTGTAATCTGTATACGGGATAAAAATGGGAGTTCATATCCCACTTGAATCAAAGTATGAAATATGATATATCAAGAACTATGTAATGTTTTGAACAACCAACAATAAAAATTAATTAAAAAAAAACAAATGTGGTAAATTTTGATGAACCAAATTCATTGAAGTAATTGGTAAAAGGAATTTTGAGTATTTAGACTTTATTTAAATAAGTCATGTTTTTCCATGGAAATACATAATTGGAACAAGGGGAAAAAAAGCTCATACAAAATATCTTCAGCAGATAATGGGCAACAGAAGGCAAATTTAATCTCCTTTATTGTTTGTTTGGTTTTGTTCATTGTATTTGGAACTCTTTGGGTCTAATCCCACAAATGTCATTCATAGTTACATGTGATCATTATATTTAGATTTTATATTTATTATAGGTAGTGTCAAAGCAAAAGTTGTACAAAAGTTAAGTAGGTGAGGAAGGCTTTAGTCAAGATGGTTGCATTAAGATAAAGAAGCCACATTTAAGTTAAACACAACTCCATGAAAAAAGAGTGGGAGGTGTTTTAAAGGTGTGTTGATGTGCGCTATTGGCAAAGTACTGGAGGAGAAGTTGATCAATGGGAAATTTTGAGCACTTAGAACTCTTTCTTGAGTTTATAAATGTTTTCCTCTGAAATTAAGCTAAGAATGTTTCCTAGTTGGAGCCCATTCAATTTAGGTCCCAAAGACTGGGAGATAAGGGCAGCATCTTTCTTGCTTATATTGCAAAGAACGGCTCCCTGTTCCATCAGAAAGAAAACCCTCCCTTGTAAACTGGCAAGAGACTTTTAAAAAGATTTATATATATTTCAAAGGAGTCCCCAAAGAATTTGTAATTACATGTTTGCTGAAGAAAATTCTCCAAGAAAACAGGCATTTGAACCAAGAGTCAGCAAGAATCCTGCCTGAGTTTAATCAAGCTAAGGGAAACATTAGGTCTTCTTAGTCAAGGAGCCTATAAAGAATATCCAAATTCACAGGAAACTTGTTAAATGGAGGAATACGCCTGTGGCTTCATTTTTTTATTTTTCAAATTTGAGCCAGTGTAACAGAACTCAAAATGTTAGTTCAGAGAAAAGCAACATAATGAACAAATTTATGTTAATGAAGAAATGACAGCCTAACATGTCACTTGAGTTTTCAGATTAAAAAAAAATGTATATATATATATGTGACACCTAATGAATGTGACAAAGTAAAACCAAAAAAAATGAAATTTTTGGAGAAAAGCATAGATTTTACTATGTATATTTATGTATGTTCAGGATGTTCAGTAGACAACGTTTAAAATTTTATATGTCCTTTAGCAAAGTATTGTACATTTTAAAAATGTTCTGTTATTTTTGTTTTTGATTTCAGCTTGGTCTTTTATTTTATGCTACAAAATATGCTGCCATTTTTTTTTCATTTTCTATTTTTGTATTAACTATATATAGCACAGTGTTAAATTGAAGTATTACTATGATTGTTTTTATATCTTTAGTATTTCCTTAAATTTACACCATGTCATAGTTGATGAAGCATAGTGGCATATTATGATAAATTTGCATTATTTCTAGTATAAAGTTAATAAACAAAAAGTTAAGTATAACATTTTAGTTTATTATTTATGTTACCTTATCTCCTTATATTTCCTGTTTGTTGTTATTTTTAGATCGTGGAATCATATTGCTGTCAGTTATTCTGTTAATTTCTTTTCACTAGTGTAGAGGAAAAGCACCTGGATCAAGAGTTTAAAAACTAATTTTATTATGCAAATAGCTATATAGTATGTGCATGCATTGCCTGTTATTTGGATAGTATCTGTCAAGAATATTATGATTTCATTATGCATTACACAGGGAGATTCAGAGTACATTATTTTAAAGGTTGATTCTTAGTAGATTCATGATGAGGGACATAAATTGACAACATTGCAGTATTTAAAAAATGCTAATATTGGCATTTAGCATGGTAAATCCATTTTAAAAGCATGATAAATAAGATAAAGCAATCTGTATATTTCTAATGTGCAGAAAACATACATACAAAAGTATACTTAACATTTATTAGACATACTGAGAGAGTTAGGTTCTTACAATGGCATCTTGAAGAACAAACTACATATTCCAGTTAAATCTGTTGGAGTAATATATGGACTTTTCGGAATCTGTGTTATTGCAGATGGCCCATAGTCGAAAATTCAATATCATGATTGGCTCCATATATTTTAGATATTGACTCAGCAAGGAGAGTGGGTGATTTCCCAGCCATCTTGGATTTTCAAATGTCCTAACAATTTGTCCTGAATTGTATATGAATTTAATAATATATTTAAAATTCACCCTGTAGAAAATTAAATTATAATTCTTTATTTTAAAATTCCTTATTCTTGACACTGCCATATTGGGCCTTCTATTTTCATCTTCAGATACTTGTAATTATTTTATGCTTACTTTCATATATTTTCTTGGGTGCTATATAATCTTTAGGATTGTTTTAGCCCATACCTTTCTCTAGGAAAGTTGCTGTCTATGAAATATGTTCATATTTTTAAACACTCATTCAATTCCGATACATTAATCATAAGTTTTCTTTATTAGACTCATCCCCAAAAATGTGGTCAAGTACCTTCTGTAGTAGTACTCTCTATTATGGTATCCACTAGAGTTATGTGACCATTTAGATTTAGATTTCATTAATAAAATTAATGGAGTTTAAATTAGTTTCTCGACCATATTAATCCCATTTCAAGTCATCAAGAATCATTGGTAGCTATTGATTAAGTTTGTACATTATGCATGAGAATATTTCCTTTGTTGCAGAAAGTTTCCTTAAACAGCCCTTATATTTTTCTTATAAATAATGCAACTTAGTTTTCAAGTCTGCCTAATTTCCCCCACAGTGCTACTGACTAGCAAAGTATTCCAGATCTTCTTATACTAAACGTACTTTTTGAGAGTTCAAATAATCAGGAACATGGACCATGTGTAATGCCCAATTTTCAATTTTAGGTTTTTCCTTCATTAACACTGCAATGTGAGAGAAAGGTGTCAGTTTAATTTATTTTTACAGTGAAGATAATTCTTTGGAACTCCTAATTTTTTTAAATATATAAATTTACCTAGATTCTTAGATGTGGCCTTAAAATGTGGTTGTGCTCCTTAAAATATCTGCATAATTCTTAGTATCTCTTTTGAGCTTAGCAGTGAAGAATGTAAAGTATGTAAGCAGAATGAGTGTAATTTGTGCCTCAAAGTTTTTTTTAACTATTCTTAGCTATATTGTCACCAAACAGCCTGCAGATGACATTTTTAAGACAGATCACTTACAGATAAAAAAAAAAATGTATGATAGACTTCCTCTTCCAGTTTTCTAGTTCTTCTGATTTGGCATTAGATCTCAAAAGGTTTCTAAGATATATAGACCAGGTAAATAAACATGCTAAGCCTAAACTAGTACATTATATTGAATCTTCAGTAAGGGAAAAATAAATTTCTGTGAGAAATCCAAGCAGAATTTTAGAGGAGATCATTTTGTAATGCCTATTTATTTATTTGCTGGTGCAGTAGAAATTATATACTGTTCATCTTCTATACAATTTCCTTCAAAAATTGTGATTTTTCAAATTATTCATATGAGGTAGTGAGATAAAAAATGATTATACTCATAGATATGCAGGTCTCCCTGTGTACATGTTATCAGAACCCTAATTATTTTTTCCTTTTGGAAAATGTAGGCTCACTTTCTCATTGACATAGCTAAATATACACATCCTCAATGATGTGTTTTGCAATAGTGACACTTATATCTGGCCTGTGGCCAGTACATCCTATTGTGCCTTGAACTATGGGAGACTATTGGGTAACTCAGCAGAGCATCTGGGAAACTGAGCTTTTTACCTTTATTTTTCTGGAAATGGTGCTCCACTTCAGTTCAGACAAAATAGAGGAGGGGGGAGGGAGAGAGGGGAGGGAGAGAGGGAATGAGAGGAAGGAAGAAAGAAATTAAATAATTCAGCATATATAAAAATCATCAATTGTTTTTAGGATTTTTTCCATCAGTGTTGATTGTTTTCCCTTTCTTTACTGCATAATAAATGTACATTTTTATTTCCTTTATTTAGGCAATTTTATATTTTAGGAAAAATAGCCCATATAACTTTAATTACTTCTTTCTTTGCTATAATTCAGTAATTTCAAAGAAATACTCCAGAATGCTTATGTTACATTAGTAAAAGATTTTGATTCATACTGAACTCACATTCAAATCACTTATTTAATATCTTCTTTTGTTCATGTGTCCTCTTTACACGAGTGATTTTTGATCAGTATATGTATTCTAATCATCTGATGAACCTCAAAAACCAAAATATTAGTTTGGATTACCCCCCCCCCCGTGCCAATTAATAAAACCCTCTATTATGTATTTTTATTTGACCACTCTTCTCTATTTTTCTGAAATACACTATACTTACAAACTTCACGTAATTTAGTATGTTTGTTACAAAGTTAGTATATACACATATATACCCATGTTTGTGTTATATCACTCAAACTCTAATTACTAATTGGGGATTATTTAAACAAATCATAGATCATTAAGAGTTTAAGAAAGTTTTTTTTTCCTTCATGTCTTTCAATTATTTAATCACTACATTATGTGATAAGTAAGAACCAGGTTTCAGAATGTACCATTGTCTGATTTAAATGGGAAAGGAATGAGAATTAATATATCAGTTTACATGAGAATTTGGGAAGTATCTCTAAATTTACATCAGTTATTCTCAACTCTACGACTGAGTTGAATAGAGAGCACACTTCTTTAAGGACTAGCTCAGTTACACTGGTGTTATACACTAATAATTTTATATACGTACACATCCTTATTTATGACACTTCCTCTCTAAAAGAAGTCAGTTGATAGCATTAAAGGATAAAATTAACACCAATTTATTGTTAAAACATGCACTTTTATTACATCAAATTAACATTAAAGACGAAATTATTAAAATATTATCAAATTCTTGCAACATTCCACCGCTTAAAATTGGTGTTCATCTTTTACTTTTGCAGTTACATTATGAGTCATTAAATATGATGTGTCATGTACATGTTGGATATGTAATTGGATTTATTAATTCCAATACATTGAAATTGTATTTTTGATGAATATTGAAATGGTATATTCAATGCTTGAGAGTATAATCTGAAAAATAATTATCCTAGACTCTTAATATATTTAGTTTCCCAGGCTGGCCTTGAACTTGGAATTTTTCTGCCTCAGACTCCCAGATTTCTGGGGAACTCTTTTTTTTTCACTTGGGAAAAATACTTTGCATACCATCTGTTCATTGAAAAAATTATACTCCTTGTTTTTCCACAAAAACCCAACTTTCCACTCTGCTTTATTTTCTCTGGTTTTGATTAAACAATGTAAGAAACTAGAACAAAGAGGAAAAGGTTATATAGACTTTTATTGAAAGGTCATATTTCTGAAAACTAGTTCAATCTAATTTATAGCACCTTCATTATAGAGAGAGTTAGGTGACTCTTTTTGTTGTATTATAAGCATATTATTTTCCTACCTTTGGGTTGATTGCCCTGTTCAGAATTTTTTTGAAACCAAACCAAGTTGGTACTGCTAGAAGAAAATTTTGATGTATCTCCCCTAACAAAAAAATACTTTAAAAATACAGTTTACTTTAAAATGCTAAATAGATTAATTTCTCCAGTTTTACTATGACCTTACAATTGATTCGAAAAAAGTCTTATTGTCACAAAGATGAATGGATTATGTCCAGGAAAATTTGCAACTATAGAATCAATGGAGTTTTTCAACCAATCTTTTTTAGCAGAATGTCCAAAGTTTCTAATTAAGGTCACTCTCTGAGTAACATGCAAATTTATTCAATCTAATTTTGATGAATTTAGATACTACATAATGATTTACTATGCAGTGCTTCTACAAAGTTTTCAAGTTAAAGAGATTAATTGTCACTATATAAAATAACTGGTTATATGGAGTACCTGGTTGAAAATAAGTTTCTTTAGTCCTAATAACACAGGGTACTTCAATTATAAAATTGTGAAAACCATTGTTACTATATAAAGACTTTTATCTTCTTGTTCATTTTAAATTACTAATAGAAATTGGAACTGTTGAATAAATTTTATTGTAATTTTTAGCCAACTTATATGAAGCATTAGATATAGCATTATTGTTTGCTAATTTTAACAAGCAATTATAGAAATTTAATTTAAATATTTTCAATTATATGCTATTAAAATTTCTACAAGGGGCTAGGGTTATTGCTCAGTGGTAGAATGTTTGCCTAGCACATGTGAGGTCCTGGGTTCTATCCTCAGCACCACATAAAAATAAATAAATAAATAAATAAATAAATAAATAAATAAATAAATAAATAAATAAATACATTGTGTCCAACTACAACTAAAAAATAAATATTAAAAAAAATTCTACAAAATTTAATAAATGAAGAAAATTTTGAAAGAATTAGAAATGCTCTTAATCCTCAGCAATTGTTGAATTTTAAAGAAACTAGATAGATAGAGGCATGCATACATACATACATGATTAAAGACTGTGGTAACATGCACATATCTTTGTACCCCAAACCATTTGTCCAAACAAGAAGACATTTTTATTCAATCATTTACTCCCTTTTTCATCATTTATTGAATTCTTTTAACTAAAATATTATAACTTTAATTAAATTTCATAGGAATGTCTAACTGCATAATACCATTTCAAAGACCCACACTATACCCTGAGATAAAGGAGGAAAATATTTTTATATTTATTTTTAAGAAAAGAAATAGAGTGAACAACAGGCTCTATTTCGTGACTTCACATGCATCACCATTAATAGTCTCAATATTCATGAGAATATAAATAATTTCTAAGCATGCCTCATTGCATCACACCATAATGGTCCTTTTAAAAAATGATGACTTCTTACAAAGGAATTAGTAATAATGTTCTTATTTTAACTCACTATTTATCAAATAATGTGTTTCCTGAATTGATACATTGTGATTACAGGAAATATCCACAGATATTGCCATATTGTTGAATTCTGTTAAAAACTAGGAAATCTGGGTTAACAAAGTGGGTACTTAAAAGGCGCAGGGCAGTCCAAACACACAGAAAATCAGATAAATTGTTTCCATGGTACAAACACATAGATAGTACCTTAGAAGAAAGTTTGAAATGATATAATTTCCTGTATATAAGAAAATAATACTTGAAATATGATTTTGTTCTATTTAGTAACATTATTTATGATAAAAATGCTTTTCTGAAACTGGAATGGTATATTTATTATTCATTTTTTAAAAATCTTATTTTTACAAACAATCTTTCAAGGACATAATAAATTATAAATCATGCTTAAGTTCTATTTGACTTTTATTCAGAAAAGATGAATCTCAAACTTTTAGTAACTTGACAAGTCTCTTCAGTCTTTCTCTGGTATTTTGGTTAGGACTGTAGCAGCACCTGATCCTTGACTATCAGCTCAGTGTGCTCTGTGACTGCCAGAGAAAACTGACTGACTGCCAGAGAAAACTTATTTTAAGGAACTTCCCAGACATATAAAAATTTGTTCTAAAAATACCACCTTTTGACATTTTGTAATCATGTAAATTTGATTCAGTGTTCATGGTACCACCATTAGCATGTTGCCATTGTCATAGTTCACATTTGGTACATTATAAAAATATGCAAATAACACACTTCACAATTAGTTCACAAGAACAATTAAGTAAAAATATATAGATATCTCTTCTTCAAGATCCAACTGTGTATTATATTGGGGTATTATAACATGAAAATATAAATAAGTAATCTAATCTACCCAGGATGTCTTTGGGAATTATTTTTATTCTGTTTTCCTGAGGGTATGGTGCATCATTAAGACAAAAATTAAATCAATTAAGTGAATTATTTTGATGTATGTGCTCAATGAAATGAATAATTTGTATTTTTTTTAGTTTCTAAAACAGAAAATTTAGTTATTTTAGTACCTAATAATTACAAATAAACTATTCTAAGAAATTTGCATCTTTTTACTCTCTCAGGACTTTTTTATTGTTGTAAAAATATTATTTTTCTACTTTCACAGTGGTTTAGAAGAATGTACTTAGTTGAAAAACTTAAACCACAATACTTTAACTTTTATACTAACAAGCTTAGCAACACAAAATGTTTTCACAAAATATACATATTTTTCTTGGAATTTTACAATGTAAAACAAATTTTCACTAGTAGTTTTCTGGTGATTGTATAGATTTTATAGATATTCCCTTTCTTGGAGATTTAGTTAAAACACCTGATATTTAGATTATGTCAGGATATAAATGGTAATAACTTCCTGAGTTTCCAATATTTTTACCAGTGAAATTTAAATATCTTTGAACAACAGTCAAACTGTAACAGAAATAACTTTACTGATTTATTTTGAAGGCATTTGTATTAAATCTTGTTATAACTCTATTCTTGGAAGTATTTGATATTATTTTAGAATATAAAGAAATTTTTGCTAATTTCCTACTATACAATGGCAACAGTTAATATGCTTATGAATGCATTAGGGTATATACTAAAGCATTTAAATACACATTATAAAATGGTAGAATACAGAATTACTGGTGTTCTGATTCAAAATATTTTACTTTCATATGAATTCACATTTGTAGAATTAAATTGTAGTAGACGGGATGTGTTCAATGTTGATCTCATTCCACCTAATCAGAAAGAAAAGGCTAAATTCATTTTATGATTCATAGGGTGGAGCAGATTCTGGTTACTGGTAATTGAGCAGGTAGAGTCAGTATTTTCAGTGAGTCATGTCATTGTTTCCAGCTGTTCATTCCCTTGTTGCATTCTGAGCCCAGCTGGGAAAACTGCACCGATACACTTGATTGGCAGTGTCATGAAATATGTTCTTAAACTTTTGCTCCTAGTGTTGGCTTACACATGTCTATCAACAGTGAGAAGCATGCTGCTTTTAGAAATGAGGTAGAACCTGCAAAAGCTGAGACAATGCAAACAGATTAAAAACAATGTCAATATCTTAGAAGATATTTCTTAATTTTTCAATGCTTATTTTATTACATAGGATGCAGCTAGTATCTGTCGTTACAAGTGTATCTTCCTATACTTATAATTCCAATCATAAAACCAAATTTGGAGATATCAGTAATATATCAGTAACAACTGGTAAAGATAATTTTTGAAAAATAAATGGTAAGACCTCACTAAGTTTCTAAGGCCATTCTTGGAAACTTAGTGAGGCCTTAAGCAAATTTGTAAAAGCCTGTCTTGAACTAAAATATTAAAAAAAAACAGGTGAGAGGCTGGGGATATATCTCAGTGGTAAAGTATCCCTGGGTTAAATACCCAGTACTCTCCCACCCCCAAATCTGCTTTTCTCTAAATAGTGTGATGTCTTCACACAAATTCCACATCTTGGAGGAAACAGCATAATCTGATGGACTACCTAGGTTCTAGGATTTGCTCTAGCAATGTTACTTTGGCCACATATCCATAGTCCCTTAATTTTAGTGCTTTACTTAGAGAAGAAATAATTAGGAAGCTATAGAGTTTCTAAAGCCAGTGTAGAGTTTATTTCTTCAATACACATTTAGGTAGTGAATGGAAAAGCTGAAAAACTGTAGGAATCATGGAAGCATTGTGGAAGTACCAGTTCTGCATATTGAGCTCATTATAACAAAAGGCCTGTATGATTTAAGTTTGACTATGAGGAATGGGCCCAATATCCAGAATTGACCCTGCTGCTGTTTGAAATGGTGGTACTCCTGTTGATCTTTTAGAAAATTTTACTTCTTTAAAAATCCTGTAATCAATTAATAAGCTCCTTGAAAAGGAGCAGGTCATGAAAATTCTGTTTGTGTTTAAACAATGACAAAATGTACAGATGTACTCAATATATAACTTTCTAACATGAGTCAAGAAAATATTTTTGCAAGTGTCTTGAATTTCAAATGTCAGATCTCCAAGTATATCAGTTGAGACAAGATAATTGGAGATTTAAGAATTTTACCTAAACGTCCAATTTTGACTTTGGGGGTTCTTTCTTTTCTTTTATTTCTTTCTTTTTCTAATATTGGTCTGTTATTTATTTGGTTGTAGTGATATTATGTCATTGTACATATTAACTTTTTTCAGTGTACTTGTGTTTCATTATCTCCTATCAATTAATAGTATTTTATTCATTTTTCTGCATTTACCATTAGAAGAATATATTTGTTAATTGAATTGTATGTATATTACACATATATTTTATTTATCAGAGCTATCGATGCCATAGGTTGTCATGTAGAAACACTACAAAGAAGACTAAGAAAATAACAGTATGAGCTATATTAGAGCATATTCAATGGATAAAAATGTGAGTTGGGCTAGGATGTCTAATGTTCACTAGTGAGTAATTGCATGTAGTTTTATGGGATTTGAGAATTTTAACATTAATTAGAGACATTTTAGGGGCTCATTTTTCCCTGTGAATTGAGAGGAGATTACCTTTACCTCCAAAAGGGTTTATTCAAGGATCAATTATCTTGAAAGAAAAGAGAAAATTTGTGGAGTAACATGGAAGTACTAAGTAGGAGTGGGGGGAGGCTGAACAGAGAGATGACAGAGCCAGGCAGGACTTTGAGACTCCTAGACAGGGAGGGCTGTTAGCAGATGGTCACAAATATATAATTGCCTAATGATGACATACTACAAATCTGGCATATAGCTAAGTTTCAGTAACCTGAAAGAAATGAGGTTCAGTAATAATGTGGAGAAAGTAAGTTTTCAGAAAGCTACAGATGGTTTTTGGTTTTGTTTGGTTTCTTTTTCTTTTCTTTTCTTTTTGTACCAGTGATTGAACCCAGAGGCACTTAACTTCCAAGCCACATCTATAGCCTATTTAATTTTTATTTTGAAATGATGTCCCTAAGTCATGGAGGGTCTTACTAAGGTACTGAGGCTGGCTTTGAACTCGCAACCCTCCTGCTTCAGCCTCCCATGTTGCTGGGATTACAGAAATGCACCACCAACCCTGGCTACAGATGTATTATTAAAAGGACTTTCTTTGATCAGGTTTTGTAGGGTTTTGTGTGATTTATTCATATATTTATTTGCAGCATGTATGTGTAATTACTTTATCTCATGAAACTGAGATTCACTAATTTTTTTGAGATGTGAAAACTATAAAATGTATAGTTAGTAATTTAATTCAAGTTAATATAAATTAAATTCTTTATTAGCAAACCATAGCATTTCCCATAAAAAGATTCTAAGAGCAAGATAGATGTGTTTTTTTCTATGGCATTTAGTAGGTAGTCAAGAGCAAAGTAAAATTGTGGGGAAAGTGGAAGTAGCATATAACTTGCATAACTTAACTTGATAAAGTGGGAGTGTGTCTTAGAAAAAGTATCTAAACACAGCTGTATTCTCAAGCACCTTTTAACACTGTCCTTATAAATCCTCCCATAGCTGGTAACACGCCTGGAAGTGTCCAACGCTTTGCCACCATTATCTCACTTAATTCCACATTGATCCTGAGGTAGCATTATTGTCTAGAGTTTGAAGATCAGGTTTCGGTGGCTTAAGAGGTTAAGTAACTTGCTAAAATTCACACAGCCAGTGAATGGGAACTCATTTAACAGGTAAAACGTGGACTTAAAACCAAATGGTTTCTCTGGGTCATATGTCCTTATAGAACTGCAGCAGCTTCTAGCTGCATGCCAGAATATCACAGCTTGTCTTTAACCTGGCAAGATTCACAGTCCTGCTTTTAATTAGCTAATTATAGACTTTTATTTTCTAAATTAGTTGTTCTCACTCCTTAGGGGTGTGGAACCCAGAGAACTGAGCCCTAGGGTATACCATGCATGTCTTTCCAAATAGTCACTTTAACCCAAAGATATGAGATTTTGCTTAAAACAGGCCACTGGAAGATAAGTTCTAATCGTTCTTGAATGTTTTCTGTATTAGGGAGATAATTTTTTGGAAAGATTAGAGAGACACTGCTTTAGCACTACCTATGTTTTAGAGCTGAATTGGATTTACTTCATTAAATGTTTATTTGATTACTTACTAAGTGCCACAGTACAGCTGCAGCAAAATAACCAGGGGGTGACAAGCAACTTGTGTACAGTGATACAGCAGGAGTGGGAGCCATTTATTGTAGGACAGGAGCGGTATATATACATTCCACACAGCTTATCTTAAGTAACATAAACTAGATACAGCAGTCAAATAATATGGAATCTCCACACTTACTGGCTTGCTGGTGCCATCTCACAAACCACTCCCCCTGGCAAAATGCCAGGCACGATCCTGACTTGTTTACAGACTCTAACATTTCCCCCTTTTGTTTAATTTAAATAACGACCATAGTGGTTTTTACACAAATACCATAAATAAGCTGCTACAAGCAGAAGGGGAGGATACAAAATGCCACAATACCAAGCTAATTGATGGCTCCATGCAAGAAGCCCTTGGAAAAATTATACCAGAAATGACACCGTTAGCAAAGATACCGAGTTACAATTTGTTGTAGATTACAGTTTGTTGTCTCAGTCCAGGTAAAGCATTGTCTCAATAGATTAACTCACAGTCCAGGTAAGTAACAGTCCAGGTAAGTTCTGCAGGCAGCTAGCTTGATCCGAAGTCTTGTCTGGTTCTCAGCAACACTGGAAATTCTTCCACCTTTGTCTTCACTGGCACTGGGACAAAAGCAGGAACTCTGGATGGCTAAAGAAAATCCTGTAGTATTCCAGCAGGTGCTAAGAAAACAACCTTCTAAACAATTTAGTACATTATCTCAAGGTTTTTTTTTTATATTTGAAATAAGCCTTAATAGTGCTCTTTACTCATCAGCCTCCAGGTGTGGGAGAACCATTGTAGCTTAGTTATTGGCATTGAAAATGACCAAACATCAGGAATGCTTGTAGCGTCTTCTGCCGGCTGTAGTGTCCAGGGCAGCCCCAGATGGCCCTGGGGAGTGTCCCGGACTCAAATTGCTTCTAGGCACAGGGAACAAGAACCCGCGAGACTGTGCCTCCAGGTCAGGTTTGGATTTGGGCTCTAGCAGTGGCGTCCCACTCCCTGAGTGGGGGGTGGGGAAGAGCCCACTGCTGATGCTTGGAAAGTCCTTGCTACGCCATGACCGGCTCGCGCACGTGCCAGCCTCCGAGAAGCTTCACACATACTCCAGTAATGAAAAATATTTAGTAGTAGCCTTTTGTAATTCTTTTTTGATAATCCTTCCTACTCTGAACTTTTTTCTTCTTTCTGACTATAATTCCTGAGCTTCCATCAACACATGCCCTAACTGCTCTTGGTTCCACTGGGGTGCCTTCTTCCCTTAGTAATTTATTTAACACTCCTTCCATATTTTCATCACAAAGACAATACAATACACCAAGACAAAACAAGACACAAACATACTGCATCAATCTTCTCCATTTTCTCAAATTGGCCATTTTTCCTCTCACCCTATCTGCCTAGGGACGAGCAGATTTGCTCCCATCCTATCTAGGGACAGGCAGCTTTGTTTTCATCACTTACCCCCAAGTGTCCTGGGGCTCCCAGTAAGGGACACCACCTGCTGCAGTCTGGCTGCAGCAAAATAATCGGGGGGTAATGAGAAACTTGTGTACATTGATACAGCAGGAGTGGGAGCCATTTATTGTAGGACAGGAGCAGTATATATACATTCCACACAGCTTATCTTAATTAACAAACTAGATACAGCAGTCAACCAATAAGAAATCTCCACACTTAATTGCACGCTGGCGCCATCTCACAAACCACTCCCCTTGGCAAAATGCAAGGTGCCATACTGACTTGTTTACAGACTCTAATAACTAAGGGCAAGAAAACCATTACTGAATTTGCTAGATTTATTTTATTACTTCACTTTCTTGTATAGCATTTGTTAAGGATAGATTGGCTCTAATTTATCAAGTTCCTAGAACAATGTCATACACATACTAAGCAATAAATGTTTAATTTATCCTTCCATATCTGTCTGCCTTTCTATAGTAGGATCCCTATGTTTCAAACAAATATTTTCACTTTCTCAGTATTATATTTCTCTTACTGTTGATGTATAGAACTGCATAGAAATCTTTTATTATTTTTAATTTTACATTGCAAAATAGGGACTTTGTTGTGATGTTCAATGCTTTCAGGCTTATAAGAAAGTTTGAAAACTATAGAGTAGGCAAGAAAATCCAATAAAAGTCAAAGACCATAAATATTTTATATAGTTGGGGCTTTAACATCCTGATGTCAACATGGAAATGGTGGAAACCCTGTGCCAAGAACATCATCTAGATATATCTTAAACCCCCCCAAAATTCTTTCAGCCAGTTTGGCATAAAAGAGTAAGTATAGACAATAAAGATAAATTCTCTGAGTTCCAGCTTTGTTACTCTAACCATATTACTTTGGGTAAGATATTTAATCTTCCTATGACTTGATGTCCCTATCTGAGGAAGATTAATGTTTATACACCATAGGGTTTCACTGAGTAAATATCTGTACACATTCTAAAGAGTGTTTGCATGTATTATGTTAATAAGTAGACTTGGCATTCACAGACTCTTATGGCTCCCAAATTACCAGATAAGGTTCTTGTTGGCCTTTTGTAATATTAACAGTAATTGTATTATAATATCTCTATGTTTTGTACTGGAGTATAAATTAACACATTTTTATGGTGACTCTTGTTGATAAATGTCTCACCAAAGCACCATCATTCTTTCTTTTATTTTTAATGAGGTCTTAGTTTTAAGCAGTGGTAAAAAAAAAAAATAGAATTGAGACACCCAAGCAAATTAATTTTAATAAGTATTTTAAATCAATTAATTTTTTGGCTTTTTTTCACATATCATGATAATTAAATTTTAAACATCATTTCAAGAATAATGTTAAATATTCTTCACAAAAGTAATTATTGATTCATAGAAATAGAAGTTACTGTGTTGTCACATTCTTGATTATATTTGGAATTTCATTTACTTTCAAGTAATGTAGCTAAATGAATCCCAGATGTAAATTGCCAATTTTTCATTTCTGTGAATACATCATTGTACAGATAGCTTGTATGGGATTTTCAACCCGAGAAAAATAAACTATAAATAAGTGGTTTTAAGGCATCATTTCACAGAAAATGGAGACTATATTCTGTGGAGTTTTGAATTTATATCCATAAGGTTTGATTTGTGAGTTGTTATTTCTTATACAGCACCTTGGAAGCACAGAAATAAAAGGCAATGAAAAGAACTTGAATAAGATAGTGCATTGAGGGAAAAGCACAAGAACCAGCTAATGCCCCACATGTGTAAGGAATGAGAAATTTCATTAGAGGGTTATGGGACTGTTTAGGCAGTGATAAACAGGTTCAGTATTGGAAGGAAGGAAGGGAGGCATCTGCACTAGAGAACTCAAGTTCTGTCTTTGAAGTAAAACTCTTCAGTTATTAAATCATGTAGGTGATTGACCTTAGAAAACTGTAGAGTGCTAAGCACTATTAGTATTAACATAATAATTGCTTATGTTAATTTTCTCTTTAACTTTATGGTATTTTTTTAATCCATATTGGTTTTCTCTCCTTTATGCTGACTATTTTCATATGCAATTTTTGAGCTGTTCACAGTCTTCAGAGATAATTTATCCATTTGACATAGTGAGAAAACAATATACATCAATTGAATAAAGCATCAATACAGCATTGATGTCTATTTATCTATTAATATGTCATGGTGCTGAATAATTAACAATTTCATGTATGTTGATCAATTTTTACTATTTCCATTCATGTACTTAGCAGCACATTTTAAGTATATGATAGAAGATATGAAAATAGGGATATAAGTTTTGAAATTTAGAAATATTATTTTAGTATGTTTAATATTAATATCTAATCACTGGGTATAAACTAAAATATTTATATGGTGGTAGAATGGTAATATTATTAATCCAGGTACTACAAGGACATGCTTTTATAAATATTTAATCCACCAAGTTACTGTCACTTGAGCCATGATCATACTTCAAAGTTATAAACTTAATAAAACAGATGTTGTAGTGCTCACAATTTTATTGTTGGAAACATTATTGACCCAACTTCATCTAGGCAGGTCATTTGATAAAAATTGCAGAGTGTAAATAGACATGTCAGGTTCAAAAAAGCATTAGCTTAAAATGAGGTCAACATAGGTTGATTCTCTCCGTTCTGTGGGCAGCTGAGCCCTCTCCAGATTCCAAAGCCATGCTGGATGGATAGTAGAGGTTCTCAAGGTGCTAAAAAATGAACAGGTGAAGCAACAACAGGGCAATTTCCCCCATCAAAAACTGCTTGAAAGAGGGGTAGCACCTGCTTATCCTAAGATTTATGAAGATTATGAATTTAAAAAATATTTTAAAAATTAAATTCTTAAACTTTCAGATATATGTCATGCATTATTTTCTGTGTATACTATATTGTGCTCTGTGTATCAATCATAGATTATAATTGTTGGACACAAATGCTTAATGTTTAAAAATGCAGAGCACTGTACTTTCCTTAAACCATGTACATAAGTGAAAAAAATTTAATATCTCAAAAGCGAAAAAAAACCCCTCACAACATACTTTGTGTGACTAATATATTCTCTCAGTTGGTGGCTGTCCTTTAAATTTCTTGTTTGATGAGCACAGGTTCTTACTTTTAACAAATTTATTAATCTTATAGCTAGTTCATTTTTATATTTTGTTATAAAATCTCAAGTTAGATTTTTCCTCTAATATTTTCTACAACACTGGGTTTTTCATAATTAAGACTTCAATTCCTCTTTGACATTATTTTCATAAAGTGGGAGATAGGATAGTCTTGTTTAGTTTTTGTTGTTGCATTATAATCACACATACAGCAAACCACACAATTTAATCAGTTTGATTCCTCAGTACCGCTCCTCATCCCCTTTCTCTGTTTTACTGGTCTTTATTCTATTTTCATCAGCATAACTACTTGTTCCAGACTCAATCTGTGAAAAGTTCCCTTTTTTACATTCAGCTGCGGGGCAATGTCTGTCATGAATTCATTTTTGTGTTCTCTCAGGCTTCAATTCTACCCTACCAGACAGTACAACTACCTCTTTGCAAACACGACAAACTCTAATCACTATAGATTCTTTGGAACTCTGGACATTTGCAAGGTGATATCTTTGCAAGAAAAAAAAATAATCCCCTAACAGAAAAAAAGCACTTCCTTGGTTGTATTTTGCTTATGCTTTCAGAAGTCTGGACTCTATTTTTCATGGACTCCTCTCTACTCTGCTACATAATGAAGGGTGGTAGAGCTAAGAGTTTCTATCCTTGATGGTCCTTTGGAAGATCAGCAGTGCCTTGAAACAGTTGCCTACAATTACTTTGCATCTGGACAGTCTCTTGAAGCATCCAGTAAACCAAAATAATTTAAACAGATGTCCCATTTTTCAAATAGTATATTGTCCAATATAATCTTTTAAGATAAGGCACATAAATAATTCATAAATAGTGATATTATAGATATTTCTACTTCAAAAACTTACCATTTAGTCCACCTCATTTAAATGACTGTGAATTATCTTATAATGATACTCTCAGTCTCTTAAAATAGCAGATGAACTCTTGTATCTACTATATCTTAGAATCAAAATTTTCTCAATCATACACCGTTTCCCCCTGTAGTTTCACAACATCTTAACAATGACGTTGGAAGTTTGAGCTTTCTGATAACTAGAAAGGAACTACATGGTCTTTTCTGGTACACCAGCATGTATATCCGAATGAAGGTTAAGGTTAACTTAATTTCTCACTTCAGTTGAAGATCAGTTCTTCAACCCTTTTGTCATAATCCTATCAACTACATAGAGAATCTGCTCTATTCTTGAGTTATATTTGAATTTGCACAGGGAATTAAATTTTAGCTTTCAGAAACTGAAAGGTTTTATAGGATGACAGGACCTTTTTGTCTGTATTTACCATAATAAGTAGTGACCCTGGAGTACTAAAGGGGTTTTCATAAGGGGCCTTCAAAGAATAAAGGGGAGTCAGAGCAGGAAGGTGTGATTGGATGGTGTTTCTGCTGCTGGCATATGGTGTACAAAAGGCATTGCTAAACTCATACGGGCAAAAAAACAATATTGTATTTAAAGAACATTTAAAACCTGGGTGTTAGCATAGTCATTTACATTGATGTAGTTATTCTTGAGCAGTTGATGTTTTTCCATTTAAACATCAAACACTGTCCTTATCAAGTTATAAAATAACATGCAGGAGCAATAAATTGTCTCTACTACATTCTGAGCTAGAATTTTTAATTATTTTGCTGAAATTCAATCCATTAAAGAAAGTCAATGAGATGGCAAAGAAACTTCATGGAATGTAAGGTAGTTGGCCCATCTAATTACATGAAAGGACAAATTTCATTTGTTCATTGGAGCTTTATTTGGACTTTGCTTCTGAGATCAACAAGCTGAGCACTAGTAGCCTTGGAAACAGGGACGTTCATAAAGAATGAAAAGTTCTGAGTATGAATTTGCAAACTTGCCTAGTTCTGAGTATGAATTTGCAAACTTGCCTCTCCCCAATTTGTAGGATCAGAGTTGATCTGATTTCAAGAATGCTACAGAGATTCTTCAGCCAATGACACACAAATTCTCGATACTTCTATAATTCTGGGCTTTCCTTAAATTGTACATCAGTATATCTGACACCCTGCTCTCTTCCAAGAAGCACTTACCTTGGAAAATTCCCCTGTGAATGATCATTAATTTTTTATTTTCACTCCTGCTCTTACTACTAAAATATGCCCCATTTCTTGTTGCAAGTGTCATAATTACTGGAAACTTAGAAATTTGCATATGGTGAAGAGGCTTTTGTTATTTTATCCAGAACAGAAAATGGATTTATTCGCTCTCAGACACTAAAACCATTATGGGTTATGCTGCAAACAGACATTATCTTCTCAATGCATTGCCTAACAGCAGCTGATCATTGAAAACCTCCCCAAAGTCGACCACTTTGCTTCATCCCCAAACCCAGGCCATGATGAATACCTTACATTTGCATTACTCTTTTAAAAAGTTATAACTACTATAACAAAATGCAATAGGGTGACTTATAAGGAACAGAAATTTATTTCTCCCCATTTTGGAGGTTGAAAATTCTAAGATTAAATCACCAGAGCATTTGCTTTCTGTTGAGGGACAGCTTCCTAATTCATTGTGCTTTAATCAACTTAGTTGACACTGTGACCAAAATAGCTGATAAGAACAATGTAGAGGAGAACAATTTTATTTCCAGAGCTCTCAATCTATAGACTGCTGATTCCATTGCTCTAGATTCCAGGTGAGGCAGAATATCATGGCAGAAAGCCTTGGTGGAAGAAAGAAAGAGGAAGGTGGTGGGGAAGAGAGGTCAACAGTCAACAGGTCACAAGGGACAAAATATATACACAGACATGGGTGACCTAGTTCTTCTGGTCACATAATACCTGCCTAGGATTACCACCAGTTAATCTATATCAGTGGATTAATGCACCTATTAGACTAAGGCTCTCATAACCCAATCATTTCACCTCTAAATTTTCTTGCACTTTTTCATACATGAGCTTTTGAGGAATACCTTATGTATATAAACCACAACACAAAAGCCTCTTTTTTTCCTACATCCTCAAGACTTAAGGAGGTAAAGAGCTCTTCAGGGCCTTTACTATGGGTACTAATTCCATTGATGAGGACTCTATCCTCATGACCTAATCAACTCCAAATGGCCCTATTTTAAAACCATCTCACTGGGTAAGTTTTTGAAATATGAATTTTTGAATGGAATATAAATACTGACTCCCTAAAACTTATCAAAACTCTTTATTCATCTTGGAACCTCCCTATGTTGCATATTCCCAGTAAAGTTTTCTTTTGGGGAACTTAGGAGGAATACTCAGGCTTTCTTCTTGCTGTTTCTGAGTTCAATAGCTGTTACGGTTGGTAATAGAAACTCAGAAGAGATTTCTGCATAGAAGTAATAAGTTTAGACACCAGATAGTTCTATATTACTATTTAGTTGTGTTTCATAAGGCATAAACACACATACCTAATATAGAAAACTTGCTTTCTATACCAGATCCTGGATAATTTCTTCACAAACAGGATTTCATTTCTCCCAAATAATAATTTTATCACTTTCTAATAAATCCCTGTTTTGTATCACAAAATATCTGAGAGAGGTTAAGAACTAGCCTAAGGTACTAGAAAATGCCTACAGATTCCATAGCCTAATGGATTTCAGCCACTATGGAATCAAAATTACCTTGTGATATCTAAAGTACTAATAACTTTGTACAAACAAAATTTTAACTTACCCCTTTAGACAAATGAAATAAAAATCTCTCTCGGACCTCAACACTAATTTTTAGATACCATGGGTCATCCTATAGTTTCTGGGATATGTTTAATATTTTATGTCATGCATTATTAACTTACAGAATTCAACTGCTTGAAGTAGTATTCATTGGTATCAGTAATAGTATTAGGATGTTGGTATTTTTTAGTGGAAGCATAGGATTTGGTAAGGATAGCTTAGAAAGAAACAAAAATATTTTTTCCTATAGAAGAAACTATTTCTTGTTTTGCATAGTAATATATAAGGAAATATTCGGAAAGTAGCCAATATTAATTCTAATTAATTTTTTTTCTATAAACTTAACAACTGTTTTCTCTTCATTTTCTCCATATGGTGTACTAGAGTGTAATATGCTTTAAATGAATTCAAAAAAGCAGACTGGCTTACATGTTGCAGGTTTATAAGTTAGAACACATCAATTGAAGCCAATTATTCCAGTACTTAAAACTTTGCTTATGCAACACCCCATCAAGCATAAGGAAAATGTGTAGAGTGTATAAAGAATTTTTAGATTATTAAATAGTATGTTTTGAAATTTTTATTTTCAAATGTCTGTTAGTGATAATTTTAATATTTAACAAATTCTTTAATATCTAAATTTTTATATACTTCAAAATTAAATTTATGTCTGTCCTAAATCTTATTTTCTGTCTTCCCCTAAGGACAGATCACATAGTGACTGTTATCTGTATAGTATTTCACCTGTCAAGTTTTTAATATCAGTCTAGGCTACTCCTATTTTGTATTGTTTAATGCTAGTCTACTTTCATACCTATTTTCCATATTTTTAATTACTTTTGACAGTTGACTGTGCCTGTGCTTAAGTATGAGTGTGCCAGGCCAGTGGATGTATGCATATGCAAGGATTTCTGGCCAAAAGGGACTGTAGTTATAGTCACCTCCATGTGGGCTCATCATTCTACTCCATCACTCTGCTTTTGATTGTATCTGTGGGGACTGAGGCAATTTTATTTTCCTATGCTACTTTTGCTTGAAATGTTTCATCTTGTTCCACAGAGCAAGTTTATCTGTAATTTCTTACAGACTGTGCAGTTTTTAGGTCATATCATCCCCTAAGCCCCAAAATTCCTTCTTATATCTTTTGTATTAGTCAGATTTTTATAACTATAGCTAAATAACTAAGGCAGATTAATTGACAAAGAAAAGTATTTATTTAGCTAATCATTTTTTAAGCAAGTCCAAAGAGTATGGCTTAGTTTCTGTCCCCACCCTTGGCTTCCTCACATCAAAGATGTATCTTCCTGGGTGCCCTGGTATTTCTACCTCTCCTTAAAAAGCCATCAGTAATTCAATTGTGGATTAAATTAGAGCAGTACTCTAATAATCTAAGTGAATATTCACCTAATGATCTAATTGAATTTATTTACTTACTGAAGGCTCCACCTCTGAATTCTTTAGTCAAATTAAAGATTTTTACCTCTTAATACCATTACCAAGACTTTATTGATTAAAATGCTTCCTGAGTTCTGGAAAACAAACCATATTCAAGATTTTGCTTTTCATTTAGGCCCTGTAATCCATGTCTTCTCATACAAGATAGAATTATTACATGCTCAATAAGTCCTAGATGCTTAATTAATCTCAGCACTAATCCAAAAGGGCAGATTCTTATGTGAGACCATAGACTTTTAGCTATAGGTCCTTCTGAAACCAAACACAAGTTACAAACTTTGATGATCTATCTCCTTGATGTATATGTAGAAAGTACCAATTAAGATTAAATAAAGGAATGAAAGGAAGATCAGTAGAGGAGGGGAGTGGGAGGATATTGAAATCAAATTACTTAAATGTATATTTCTGTCAAAAGGAACACAAATACTATGTATAAATTTAATGCTCTAATAGAAAAAAAACCCAGTAGTAGGACAGACATTGGGTATACATTTCTATTTTAAAAGGAAGGAATGAGTAATTAGAAAAGAGTAATTGAGCCAAAATAAGACTGAAACCCAGCAGTCCTTAGAGGGTGGACAGTCTGGGCCTGCTGGCTTTGCTTGTTAAAAGCCACTTGGCCACTCTTTGGGGCTTGTTCTGCATTCTGCCTGCTGCTTTCAGTGAGGGGTGTATCCCAGTGCTGTTTCAGTCTCCTCTCTGGGGTCTCCTCTGTAGTTTCTTTCTGACAGTTCCACAAGGCATTGCTGCCATCAGAGGCTCCATGCAAGAATCCCAGCCCTGAACTGCACTTCTGCCTGCTCTTCCAAGGCTTCTTGTGAAGTCTCTATGAAATTTCCATCACCCCCTCATTTTGCATTCTGTGTCCCTGCAAAACCAACCTCATATGTATGACACAAAGGTGTGCTACCTTCATGTGCTATATTTGAGTCCACATGAACAGTGGCTGCAGCTCTTGAGTGCTTTGCTGACCAAATGCAGGGAAACAAATCCCCAAACAGTCCTGCATGAACCTGCATAGAGCACCTCAGTTTCTGTGAAACATTTCTGCTCTTTCAGAATTCTGAGCCTGTGATGGTAGTGGTAGCCACAAAGATTTCTGAAATTAGGCTTTTTCCCAATTGTCTTACTAATGAGCACATGTCATTTAGAAAGTGGTTTTTCCACTCTACCCTTCTGTGATAAATGTGATTTTTCTCACTTTTTCCCTAACCAGGCTGTGAATTCTCCATATTTTTCTTTTTAAATTATACATTTCAGCTTCAGATTATCCCATTGGATCCAAGTTCTATAGAATACAATTGAAAATAACCAGGAAGGAGCCTGAATGCTGTTTTAACTACATATTTTCTCCATTAGATATTATAGTCCATCACTTCTAGAATTGGTCCTCCATAAGCTTCAGAGCATGGACACAGTTCAGCCAAATTCACAGCAGAGGTGTGAAAATTTTTGATTCCAATTTCCAGTAGAATAGTCTTTATTTGCATCTGAGTTGTCATCAGCATGGTCCTTTAATGTCTGTATTTCTATCAGCATTCTAGTCACGGCCATTTATCCAATCTTTGAGATATTTCAGATCTCTACAGGTTTAAGGCTCTGAGAGGAGTACCTCTTGGAGGCACCATGTTGTGTATCTCTCAAATCTATATCCTATCTTCTTCTCCTTATAAAACCACCAGGACTCCATGAAAGGGGCTCCATCCTAATGAAGTAATCAAACCTAATTATTTTTCAAGGGCCCTACCACTAAACACCATAGCCCAATTAGTTTCTATATTCTTTAATATCATTGACATAAGATTTTTGTGATTTAATTCCTTCATGAGTTCAGAGAGACAACCGCTTTTCAATCATAGCCTCCCACGTATTCAATACATCATGAAAGAATTATTTAGACAACCTCTGTCATACAGTCTTCCAACAATACTTTTATTAAAAAGTGGAGAAGTTTTTAAATACCCTTCAATTAGCATGGTCTCACTACAAAGGAAGCTAAAGCACAAAGCTATATTTCTAGTGCACAAATGTCAGAAGCAGATAGTCAAGAAGTCATTAGGCCAGCAAAGTTCCATGTTTGTGGAATGTTTACCCTGTCCTCTACTTTTGGGATCTCTTCTGCCACACCCAAGTTTGTGAGCTCCTCAGAATTTCCAATTCCAGATATGCATTCACAGATTTTTTCCTCTTCTCCTCTCATTGTGTCTTCTTTGGGGTGATAGTAATGTCCAGGGATTGTGGTGGATGACAGTGGAAGGTTTTTATGTGCCACGTGTTCGCATATATATTAGACTCATTTTCCGTTTTGCCATTTGAAATACTGAAACTCTGACACTAACCAATAACCTTCTAGGCTCTGACTACTTATCCTAACATCGATAAAAATAATCCTAAAAGAATAGAAGTAGAGGCATTTGATAGAAGGCAGGGTGTATACTTGGACTTGCCTTTTGCTTCATCAGAGATACATATTATGAAATCTGTGACACATTTTTCTCATTTTACTTCTCCATGAATTTTCAAAATTAACAAATATGTAACTTCCTGACTCCCTGTCTCTGTCGCCTGGGTCACAATGTATATTTTTATATACATATATATAATCCTACTGCCATAACAGGTATATTCTTGAGAGTACTCTCACATTGGAAAATACGAATTTCATGAAGAGATACTGCCCCCGAATACACTGAGGTAACTGAAAATTCAAGCTGTGGTGAGCTTTATACTTCAACAAGTTTAGACATGAAACAATGTAGAGAAAAATGAATATTTTAGGTACATATGTGAAAAATATATATCCCCTTATGAATTTCGATTGGCATACGTACTATTACATTTTAAAGTATTAAATATATATATATTTAATACTTTATATATATATATATATAGTATATATATATACTATATATATATCTATATATACTACATATAGATATATATATATAGTATATATATATATATATATATATATATATATATATATATATAGTATGAATTTGCAAACAGGAAATATATGTGTCATATACTTATACTACCTTTATTCTTTCATGTCCATCTGTGTGGATTTATAATCAACTTTCACAAGATATTTTTCAGAAATATTCATTTTCTTGACATACATATTGATTTCTGAATACTCAAAAAGAACTTCAGTGAATAATGAGTACTAACCCTAATATTTCTACAGTAAGTGACCCAGTTTAACATCAGTGAAAGTATATTCATATGGGACATGATGTGTATTTTGAATTAAATTTTCATTCAATATTTTCATATTCCTATTTCTTCAGTATATATACATCATAGGATGTATCATTTCATCCACAATTCACAAATTGCTATGCATATGATTCACTTTCATTCACTCCCTGTATCAGATCCCATGTATTTCTCCGTGTTGCTTTACTTGCTTTTTCATGAGATTTCTTTTATATCACATAACTTTTGAATTCCATCATCATTTTTGAAGCAAAACTCAAACACAGTTTGTTATAATTAGAAACCCTAATATTACCAAAACATGTATAACTACTTGGATTGTATGTTTGTATGTGAATACCAGATTTCATGTATTTTTTAAAATATCAATTCAATCCATTATGTAAAATAGTAACCTGTTATATTTTTTATTCACCATATGGTCTATTCATGCATCATCTCTATATACATAAACCCAGGGTACACCTATTTTTATCCCCAAACTCTAAATGATAGGGTTTCAAAACATGCTCCCAGAAATGGTAGAAGAAATATGCATGTCACCTGCTCTATGTATTGCTTTCATCACATCATCTTCTGGACACAAAATGCAAAACTCACACTTATCTTATTCTTCTACCAAAGCCTCATTTTAATGAGAGCATGGATTACTAAAATCATCTACATCTGCATTGGCTATTGTTTTCAAATCTCAATCCTATGGTGAGTATACACTTGTTTCTTTCGAGGATAGTGTGTTCAACCACCCTCCTGTTGAAAATATCCCTGATATTATCACTCATTTTGTACTTTGCCTCTTCTCCTAACATCCTAATTGATATCTATTTCCCCAAGTGCCTTGTTGTGACTAACTCTTCATGTGTGCTGACATTCCCATTTACACTTTAATAGGAATTCATTGGATTGCAAAAAGGGCCTTTGGTCCAAATCCTAAACACACCCTTCTTCCTTACCCTACACTGGAATCCTGCCTACTATCTCTATTTCACTACAAGTTCTCTTTTACATTCAGTAGTCCTAGGTACAAGATCTTAGGCCATTGTCTATGGATTTAGAGGATTCATCTCTGCAGAACATAATTCAAAACTATGTATCCAAATCAAGGGCCCAACAAACTTGTGTGCTTCAGATCTTACCTAGTTTTCTATTTTCATGCTTACATTTCACCTTACATTTGTATAATATCCCAGTTTCCCAATACCCATATTCATCCAGCAGAATGACTCCTAACCCAAATGGAACATGATATGACCCTTAACCATACTCTGTTCCCTCAATCTATTTTCACATAACAGCAGGTCCTGAGTTGATCTTGCCATACAGGTATGTAGGGAATCCTCCAGCTGCTGAGAAGCTCCAAGGTAGATGCAGAAATAATCCCTGGAGCAAATGTAGGCAGCTAGGTAGGACCTGTGAGGTCTAAAGTCATTTTCCATGGCCAACAACCCAGTCAGGATGAAGGGATGAGGCTGAATCAGCTTCTCTCTTCTTAGTGCAGGGAAGATGGACACAATCAGGTCTGTGTGGATTGCTGATCCCGGGCTCCTAGGGTATATAGACCTTTATGTTTTGTGAAAATGTCACAGGAAGATGGGGCAGCCTCCATCTCATGGGACCCTTGGAAACAACTGTTAGGACAAAGTGGTTGCCAAGGCAGTGAACTCATTCACTTCCCTGAAGGAAGTGACCTCACCTCACTTCCTTGGTGATGGAACTCTCTGAACTTGGGATCCAGAAGGTGAGGCATCCAGAGGCAGTTCCACTCCCAGTGGGCTCACTTGTTTGTCTGTACCAAGGCCAGAGTCATTCTTTCTTGGTACCTAGTGATGTGTGGATAGCCAAATGCCTTGAATGATCTCAACAGGGGCCTTTCCTGAGAAAGAAGTGTTGGCTCATTGCTGGCTCCTGACAACTACACAGAGATGGCCAAGGAGACCAGAGCTGAGACAGGAAAGGCCACTGCTGGGGAACATATTTTCACCCACCAGTCAGAGGACAGAGTGGATAGATGCAGACCAAATACAGGGGTGGTTTGTGTGTCTCAGTGGGTGTGTGTTTCAATTTGTCATTTTGTCTCATGTTCTGAGAACATGAAGAAAAAAACATTTTTTGTTGTTTTTGTTCTTGTTGTTGTTGGTTTGAAATGGACTGTTAACTAGTGAGTCTCTTTATGTCAGTGGATCCCACTGGGTTTGTGGTTAAAGAGAGTAGAGAGAAGAATGCAGCCGTGAATGTGTCCTGTCTAGTGGAAATCTTTGCAGGACTCCTCATGGCCAATTTATGAATGGACTGCTGCTTGCCTTGCAGATGGGCAACACCTACCAAGAACCTGAGTTCCTCTATTCTTCCTGAATTTTGGCCACTCTCTGAAGGGATTCGTGGTTTTGCTGGCCTAGTGACTTCTTGATTATCTGCCTCTGACATTTGTGCACTAGAAATATAGCTTTGTTCTGTAGCTTCCTTTGTAGTGAGACCATGAAAGCTTTGTCTCAGTCTATGTGAACAGGAGGACATGTGTTCGTATTTTCCAATAGGAACAGGAGGCAGCAGAGCTGAATCCTCTCTTTGCAGGTAACTGTGGCCATTGGGGTATGAATGTCTCCCTGGGTGGATTGTGAATCCTTTGGCTTACCGCCCAGTTTTAATGGCATTTCTTGCAGCTTCCCTGGAAAATTGGTGTTTGTTTTTGAAATACAAAAAGGTCAACCAGGACACAGTGCTGGAGGGAGCTCTGTCACGTGGGGGTGAGTCAGGGTCTCAAGGAAAAAACACAAACTGGGGTGCTACCGCATATATCTTTCCCACTTGAGCATAGCAACTTGTTTCTGAGCATTGCCCCAAATGCTCTCCCCACAACAACATGCCTTTATATATTTGGGTCTCCTGGCTGCACCTTGTCAGTCACATGTCATTTGGAAGCCAAAGACAGAACCACAGGGCCCACCACAGATGTTGGATCACACACCTGCACTCCATTGCTCCAGGACCAGTTCCCTGCTGGCTCCTACTCACTGGCATCTCTGCTCTTCACCATGGTCATGAATTCCACTTAGTCAAAAATGGCACTTGCTGGTTCAGTCATGATGAGCAACAGGAGATCTAAAGGTTCTCTAGGGATTTCTGGTCATGGGATTCTCAAAAACTTTATGGTATGGGCCTAGCCATATTTCAAGAATGAAGAAGTTGACACTGTGGGTTTTGATTCATTCAGGAGCCATTTATGGTTGAGGAATCTCCTTTCAGTTAAAGCTCTGGAGATCGCATGCAGGCAAGGCTTCCCAAGGAGTGGCGAAAGGTCACACAAATCCAGGCCCATTGGGGTCTAAAATATGAGGTTCCTGTGAGTTTTGGCTCTCAACTATAGCTGAAAATGCTTTAACAGCAAAATCATGTGAAATCCTGGCTGAGATTCCCAGTACTGTGGAGAAAGCCACCCTTGGCCTACATCTCAGTTTCCAAAGGCTCCTCTAATGCCTGGCCTTGTAAAATCCCAACACAATTCACAGCAAGAGTTCTCTGAGATCAGTTCCAGAACTCAGTCTCTAATGGCATCACACCAGAGTTCAAGCTGAGGTGGACCCAGTCATCTTTTCCAACCACCAAACAATAGACCACTATTCTAACAAAAACACTTCCACATCGCCCTCATTTTCTTCCATACAGAAACTCATCATAACATTCTGGCTGGGGGTTTCTAAAGGATGAGCAGTCTAAGATGGTGTGCAAAGTAAGCTCTCATGCCCATCATATGCCAAATGTCATGGTGGCCTGGACACCCTTCCTGAGAAACAGGATAGATAAAATGGGCCTTTAGTTAATACTGCTCTGCTTCTCAAATTAGAGGCCTCCTGCCTGCCAGGGGTAGATTCTTTATGTGTACTGGACTCATGAAAAAACCCAAACACCTGTGTGCTAGTTACTGGAGGGCTTGCAACAACTCATTTGACCCAAAGGATCCCTGTTCTGACTTCATAGGGGTCAGGAGCCTGACCAGAGGAAGGCAAGAGACTTCATCCAATAGTACACTTCTATTTCATCCTTTGAGATTTGGATGGACACATGGGATTTTTCTTGATTTTCCTGGGGTGCTGAAAATGTAATTCACAGCCACACACAGGGCCAAGAGTCTGATTCAGACACAGCTTTTACAAAGCACTTTACTTAAAAGGCACAGATTAGGCCTCTTCATTTCCATTTGAAACTGTTTTCTTGAGGAGTCCCAAAGGAGTGCCCTAAGGCAAACACCTCCCTGACATTCAGGGGAACAGAACAATAGGGAAGAAAGAAGCCTGGATAAAAACTTTTCTTTAATTGAACACTGTGGCACTGACAGCTCCTAATCATGCAACTTGGGTTACTATCTATCTAAGCAGGGATTCTCCAGAGAGATCCTTACCAGTCATGCTAATTTTTGAGTTTTCTGAGATGGTTGGCATGCCCTTCAGCAATCCAGTCCATGGCCATGTCACAGAGCTTGAATGTGGTACACATCTTGGGCACAAAACCACGAATCCCTTCAGAGAGTGGCCAAAATTCAGGAAGAATAGAGGAACTTAGGATCTTGGTAGATGTTGCCCATCTGCAAGGCAAGCAGCAGTCCATTTATAAATTGGCCATGAGGAGTCCTGCAAAGATTTCCACTAGACAGGACACATTCACGGCTGCATTCTTCTCTCTACTCTCTTTAACCACAAACCCAGTGGGATCCACTGACATAAAGAGACTCACTAGTTAACAGTCCATTTCAAACCAACAACAACAAGAACAAAAACAACAAAAAATGTTTTTCCTTCATGTTCTCCAGAACATGAGACAAAATGACAAATTGAAACACACACCCACTGAGACAAACAAACCACCCCTGTATTTGGTCTGCATCTATCCATTCTGTCCTCTGACTGGTGGGTGAAAATATGTTCCCCAGCAGTGGCCTTTCCTGTCTCAGCTCTGGTCTCCTTGGCCATCTCTGTGTAGTTGTCAGGAGCCAGCAATGAGCCAACACTTCTTTCTCAGGAAAGGCCCCTGTTGAGATCATTCAAGGCATTTGGCTATCCACACATCACTAGGTACCAAGAAAGAATGACTCTGGCCTTGGTACAGACAAACAAGTGAGCCCACTGGGAGTGGAACTGCCTCTGGATGCCTCACCTTCTGGATCCCAAGTTCAGAGAGTTCCATCACCAAGGAAGTGAGGTGAGGTCACTTCCTTCAGGGAAGTGAATGAGTTCACTGCCTTGGCAACCACTTTGTCCTAACAGTTGTTTCCAAGGGTCCCATGAGATGGAGGCTGCCCCACCTTCCTGTGACATTTTCACAAAACATAAAGGTCTATATACCCTAGGAGCCTGGGATCAGCAATCCACACAGACCTGATTGTGTCCATCTTCCCTGCACCAAGAAGAGAGAGGCTGATTCAGCTTCATCCCTTCATCCTGACTGGGTTGTTGGCCATGGAAGATGACTTTAGACCTCATAGGTCCTACCTAGCTGCCTACATTTGCTCCAGGGATCATTTCTGCATCTACCTTGGAGCTTCTCAGCAGCTGGAGGATTCCCTACCACCTCAGCTTCTCAAACCATTACTATTCAGGGTGTGTCCCACTGTACCCAGCTTGTTTACTTGTTTTTCATAGGGATATTTTGTGTGTTTTAAACTTTGTAATTGGTTTGATTCTATCTTTTTTGCTATTGTTACCATTAGCTACACATAACAGTATAATGCATTGACACAGCTTACATAAATGATGCCACCAGAAATGCTGGAGTTGCTGGGATGGTCGCCTTCACATCTGAGCCTGTTCTCTTCCCACCACTGCTCCCAGTACACTGGGGCCACCGCTCCCAGCCCGATGTGCCAAGCTTTGGCAAGAACTCGCCACTTTCGCCCATCCACAAGGACACGCAGGAGTGCATCAAGGCAGAGCTCAACTGCATGGTAGCCTCCAAGTGTGGCAATCTCAAGCTGGAATGCATGGTCCTTGGAGGAGAAAGAGCTCAACAGCCAGAACACGGAGGAGGCCTCCACTGTAGAGCCTGCTGTGCGAGCAGGTGGCACAGCTCAAGCAGAAAGCCCTCAACCACGTCAACAACAGCGGCCAGCTGCTGCCCCAGCATCAGGTGCCTGTGTACTGAGCCCAAGTACAGGGCGCATGTGCGGCACCCCTCCTAGAGGGACCAGCTCCCGGAGCGGGGCGTGGGCGCCCCCCACTTGGAGAGGGTGCGGTTCCCGGGGATATCCCAGGGTGCCCAGAACTCAGAAATGGTGCCCAGGACTTGACAAACTGGACCCCCTGCTCCTTGGGGGAGGTGGCAGCACATGACCTCTCCCCTCACGCTGTCTTTGTCTTTACCTTGAGCTACCCCTGTTCCCTGCGCTTCTGCCCTGTATTGCACACACCCTTGCCCAGGCCCCCTCCCTTGCCCCATCTGCCACCCCTTTGTACATGCCATTGTGGAAGGGGGCTCTGTAGGAAGCAGCCTCCAGCTTGCATTTTTTTTTACTTTTTTTTTTTTTTTTTGTCTTTGGAAGAGAGAAGAACACAGTGTTCCATTCTGCCCCATTTATGTCTCTACTCAGGAACAAATGGTTGTGTGTGCATGTGTGTGTTTTTTCTTGTGTTGGTTTTTTAAAGAAATGGGAAGAAGAACAACAACAAATCTACTCAGCCTCACTCTCACTCCCTGCTTCTGTCCTCCTGACACCCCTCCCCCCGCCCTATTTTTTTCTTTTGTTTTTGTTTTTGTTTTGGTTCAAGTCCACATTCCTGTTTGTAATCCTCTGTTTCCCCGGTTTTTTTTTTTCAGTGAAGTCTCCATACTCCAAAAAAGACAAAGAATGTTTCCCTTGTGTTTACCATTGACAGCTTTTATAGTCTTAAGATATATTTCTAGTATACATAGTTTTCTAATGTTTTAACCATGTATTTAGTCAAATTTTTTTCTGCATTTTTTGAAATAACTTTCCAATTTTTTTCTTTACATCTATTTACTTAAAAAAATGTTTATTGATTTCCATGTGTTGAACCAACCCTGCATCCCTGGGACAAAGCCCACTGATCATGATGCACTATCATTTTAATGATTTTGTATGCTGTTTGCCATAATTTTATTGAGAATTATTACATCTCTGTTCATCAAGAATACTGATCTGAAATTCTCTTTCCTTGATGTGTTTTTGTCTGGTTTTTGCATCGGGTTGACATTAATTTCATAGAATGAGGTTAGAAGGTTTTTCTATTTTCTATTTCATAAAATAATTTTAGAAGAATTGGTGTTCATTCTTTCTTCAACTTCGTGTTGAACTGCGCTGAGAATTCCTTTGCTAATTTTTTTGAAACTTTTTAGGCTTGTGATAAACCCTTCCTTGGGAGAATTAATGTAGTACACTCAAGACTCCATACTTTAGAGAAGAAATACCTACCTTAACATTAGCCTGCTTTGACAAATGTTAATTCTCAAATAACATTTTTTAAAACTTTTTTGTTTTCCTCAGTGTACTGACACCTCGAAGACCCCTTTCTTTAGACGTGTGTGTGTGTCTGTGTGTGTGTGTGTGTGTGTGTGTGTATCCAGTGTTTTGTGGTCACTTGGTAAAACTGCATTAAATACCACAGTCATGACTTCAATTTGACTATTTTACTCAAGATTTTTAGCCCACACCTTAAAGTTTTGATCCATAAAACACTTAAAGTAGCTATACTTTCTATCAGAGTCTCTACATGGAAGTATGAAATGATGGGATAAAATATTTTAACACTCTAACTCTCCAATATTATCAAATTTATTTCTAATGGAATGTAATGTCAATCATACTCTTGACATAATGCTACTAAAAAATGTAAAAGCCTTTGAAATAAAGAAAACACAAGAGTATCAGTCAAGGAAAGTGAAAGAGCCCCCATGAGAGCAGGATGAACATTATGAAATACTTCTGGATTAAAAGCTAAGTTCCATGAAAAGTGAAATCAACATTTTTCATGTGTGTATATTGGGATAATTACTACACTAAGATATTTAGGTTTTTGTAGAGTAAGAGAATAGAAGATAGTATTACACTTTTAAAAAATAAGAAAATAAGAGGAGCTCTATCATAAACATCATGCTGAATTTGGCTGGAAGCCCAAATGTGAAGCCTAGAGATGTTTTGTAGAAAGCAACTAAGTTGAGCAAATAGATTATCAGTTCTCTTTCTGCTGATGACAGAGTTGAAGGTAATAGTTTAAACACATACTTTTAATAAATTCAGTAGAATGCTTCATTTCAAGGGAAACTAATAAACCAGGCTATGGCAGAAAGAACTGTCAAGTTCAACTTGTTAAACTGTCTTTGATTCAATAATAACAGAAAGTCTTCTCAGATAAATGGCTACACTTTGAATAATGGTGCAATATTCATTAACTCTGGCACCTCTACAGAATAGCCACTCAGAGCCTGAAAGACTCATGGGTACAAAGAAGTAGGCACCCTGGCCTTTAAGTCTTCTTCAAGAAAAATTTGCTTTTTTTTCAAGCTTTAGATATTCTGACATGAATGTTTGGATTCATATATTTGAGGCAAAGCTGTACTCTGATGATCCAATTATCTTTCTCCTTTAAAATTACAAAAATTTCTGTAGAAACTGCTTACTTTACCAGAACACCCCAAGTCTATTGTCATTCATTGAATGAATTTAAATTGTCTTTGAAAAACACTTTTTTCTTTAAAATTTTCAGTGAACAAAATCATCCTTTAATATTTGGGTAAAAAAATCACTGAAAATTCATTTGAAAATTTGAATACTTCTCAGGAAAAGATCAAATAACTTTCTCTAAATTATTATAAGCTGCTCTTATTACAAAAAAAGTCAGTAATGTAATAGAAAATAATCTGGTTTTTATTGCTGTTTTTTTTATTTTTGTTTCTGTTTTTAGCAAAACAATGTTAGGCCTCTCACTAGACCACAGATATGTATGGCTGGTTGTATAAGAAAGTTAATTTTTAAAAAATTCGAACTAATCTTTCATGTGAGTGTGTATACTCTTAAAATATATTTTTCAGGTTTTTAAATTGAAAACAACTCAGAGTAATAACAGCCACTATAAATGTATATGCCTCCAAAAGAGCTTTAGTTTCCAAATGAGTAGTTTGTGAGAAGTAAGTATGGAGAATGAACTGAGACATCTTCTCTTAGAAAGAAATCAAGAAAAGGATGGAGATTGAGTGATAAGAAGGAAATAACCAATAAAATGAGGAAGGAGGAAAGTAGAGAAGAGAGAAAGAAAAGAAAACATTTGACTAATGTTTTTTTTTTTCTCATTTGGGAATGAAGACAGATTAAAAGCACCTTCTTCCTGAGGGAGCCAGTTTTTCTCACAATTACCTCTTCCCATTGTAGTCCATCTTCTCATTCTCTCACCCTCATCATATTGAATATTTAGCAGATATACATTGTCATTATGAACCAATCTTGGCTTGAAGATAATTTCATCAGCTACTGTACAGTTCAGCTTAGCCATGAGCAGGTAGTTTAATAACAATGAAAAAAAAAAAAAAAGAACTGCAGATGCCAATCGTGCAGGATTTTCTCTTTCCCATTCTAGGAACCAAAATGAGAACCTCTTTTCTGTTAACCACCAAATGCCTAGTATTTATCTTATCAATAAAACTGTGTTTTTCAGTAATATTACCAACAATTTATCTGCCTCTTAATGTGTATCAGTACACCTCTTTACTTGGATGATCTACATTTATTTCAACCAGAGATTTGTTGGGTAAGAAGAAGAAAGTAATCTCATTTTATAGGTAGCATATTGGAAGTGAGGTGGACTTAAAAAAAATCTCAGATAATTTTCTCATGAATATAAGTGTAGTAAAATAAGTTAAGAACATTTTTTCCTTAGTTTTCAAAGAATTACTACCTATGGAGCAGAGTGATAAATAATAATTTTTTATTGATTATAAGCATATTTGAAGGTAAAGTACTAATTTATTCACTAAGGGCTTATGTTCACTATTCTCTAAAAAGATAATAAAAATTGTAAAAATGGATTTTCCTGACTTTATGTAGGAAAACACCAGCAATACTTCATAGAAAAATATACAAAAAAAAAAGAAAAGAAAATGAAAAAAAAGAAAAGAAAGAAAAACAAGGTTGTTGGAAATTATTAATTCTCAGAAGAAATTTTATTGTTGAGGGCCAATCCTAAGCAAGCATGTTTGAGGCTAGAAAAACCACCAAGCCTTCTTTGTTTTAATTAACAGACTTTATTTTAAGGAGACTTGTAAATTTACAGGAAAATAAAGCACGTAGTACCATGTTCCCATATGCTTTCCTTTATTCAGAGTTTCTACTATTGTTTTTCTTCGTGTATTACTGAGAAACATTTTATGTAAGCACAAAATCAAAATGTTTTGCCAATAGTGATGGTATTAAATAATTATTGATATCAATAAATAGTTTAATTATTTATTAAAACACCAATTTTACAGTTTTTTAAGCATTGACAAAGAATAATGTCAATTACCATCATGGCATCTTACAGAGTGGATTCACCATGCCAAAAGTCCCTGTTTTTCACCTCTTTAACATTTTCTACTCCCCCAGATTTCTTGGGAAAGTTTAACATTTTTAATGTTTTTACTTTTCCAGAATGTCATAAATTTGGAATTTTACAAATAGGACATTTCAGAGAGTATATTATTTCTGGCAGTATATATTTATGATGCCTCCATGTTCTCTCATGTTTGATAGTAAATTTACATTTTTAAAAAAATTTTGAATAACCATCCACTGTATAGATATGTCACAGTGTTTATTATTAATAACAGGTAAATAGCTAATGAAGTATCTCTTAGCTGCTTCCTGTTCTTGGCAATCATGAATGAAGAAGCTGTGGACATTTGTATGTGGGTTTTGTGTGGACATAACTTTCAATTCCATTGAATTAACACTGAGAAATACAATTAATGGGCCATATTAAGTGTACAACAAACTGTCTTCCAAAGTGGATGTCCTGTTTGTTATCCCAACAGCAATGTATGAGAGTTCTTCTTGTTTCCCATCTTTGCCAGCTTTTGATATTTTCAGGTTGGAAATTTTGTAAATTTTTATAGGAATGTTTAATTTGTAATTCCTTAATAACATATAATATTCAGCATCTATTTCTATGCTTTCCAAATTTATATTATGTTTTTTGGAGGAACATTTATTTCTTTTATTCAAATTTAAAACAATTTTATTAGGTTAATACTAAAATACAATAAACTATACATATGTAAGTCATTATTTGTCATGTTGGATATACCTTTTTACCAGTGTATCAGTGACCACAATCAAGTTTGTAATATTGATAGTTTATGCATATTTTTCTTGGTACCCTTTTGTAATTTCTACCTCTTGCATCCTCCTCCCACCAGGGGGAAAAAACCAAAACAAAAAAAACCAAAACAACAACAACACTGACTGACTTTGTATTGTGATAGATGATACAGTAGATTGAAAATCACACAAATTAATTTTCAGAGTCTTAGTCTGCTTCAATAGTGACCTTGGAATAATTATTCAACTCTCAAAATTACTGTACTCATCTGTTAGATATGAGATCTTCCAATCAGGACTCAAGATAGTGTAAAGATCAGGACAAAGTAAATAATGAATCAAGAATACTGACTGACCAGAGAAGGCTTTTGATTTCTGGTATTCAGTGTTACCATCCATGCCTTAGTTTGGTGATTCAGAGTACTTGTGGGAGACTATAACTCCATAGTTTTTTTTCTTTTTCTTTTATTTTATTTGTTTTTTTAGATATGCATGATGATAGATTATATTTTGGCATATTATATATACATGGAGTATATAACTCATTCTATTTAGGATTCTATTTTTGTGGTTCTACATAGAGCAGTTACTCTGGTCATGTGTTCAAATACAAAGATAAGTAATTTCTGTCCAATTCCATAGTTCATTTCTGTGACCACTACCTATAATTGTATAGACTTCAGTGTTTTCAAGTTTTTTTTTTCTTATTGGTGTTATTGAGGTTGAATTCTCATAAAAGCGAATATCAAAAATAATTTAAGTAGTGACATTGACAATGTTGTGGTATAATTACCACAATTACCTTTTTTTAAGCATTTTAATCACTGAAAATAAACCATGTAATCTGTTAATCAACCACTGACTTATATACCTTCCAAGGCCTGGCAATGAACTCTCTCCTTTCCATCTCTATGATTTCCAATTTTTTGATATTTAATATAAATGTAGTTATAGCACAGGTGAAATTTCATGTTTGATTTTTGTTTACTTTTCTTAACATTTTTGAGATTTGTCTACATGGTCACCTGTATCAGTACTTCATTTTTATGGCAGAGTAATATATATAATCAGTATATCTATAGGTATATCAATATATATCTATAGATATATGTATATATTTATATGAATATATCTATATGTACATGTGCTTACTCAGACAGGGATACATATAAATAAATAAACTCATTTATTTATCATTCTTGATGGAAATTTGGATTTTTATATATTTCCTAGTGGACATGGTGATGCCATTAATATTCATGTTCAACTGTTTGAATATCTCTTTTCAGTTCATTTGGAAATATAGCTAGGAATGGAATTGGTCGGTCATGTGGTTATTCTATGTTTAAAATTTTAGTAATAATCAGTTTTATTCCTATACCTACTATACCATTTTATATATTTAACAGAAGTGTGGGTAGCTTCCAGTTGTTTCACATGGTGCCCAACACTTCTATTTTTAACATAATTAAGGCATTCTCTTGTTCATAAAGTACTCTTTCATGTTATTGGTTGGATTTCTGTTGTTCAGGTTGTTGTTGTAGTAGTTTTGATATAGGGAAGCGAACCCTAAGTTGGTCCACCAATGAGATACATCTCCTGCCTCTTTTTTTCACAAAGTCTCACTAAGTTACCCAAGGTTCTCAGACTTGAAATACTCCTGCAGACTCCTGAGTAGTTTTGATAGAGCATGCACATATTAATAGACAAAAAAGAAAAGCATCTAATAGAATATTATTGAAAGAAATATCAGGAACTGTGATGCAGGAAGACAAAAAAATCCACTTTTCATAAGAGGCTGTACTTTTGTCCAACCAGGAAAATAAGTAGCCTTAGTTTACTCCATGTTGTCTCCTTCTCAGATATGTCATATTAATTGAATATAAGAAGTACCCTTTTCATCCTATTCTAATGAGATCCCCTTCTACACACAAAATATTAATTAAGCTTCTCTACAAATTTTCACCAAAATTGTCTTATGACTATGAGCAAAAGAGAATACAAAAGAGTTCAATGTAGTTAAGCTTCCTTTTTCCTGTTGCTCTATCTTACTTTGCCACGAGCCTGTATCAGATGCTGAACACTTCTTTACTAGTTTTTCACAAGATTTTTGAGCAACCTATTATTGCAATGATATAATCTAGTTTTTGAATTTTTTAAGTGTGAAGTGTATTTGAAAAAGTGTGTTTTATTGTAAGAAAGTCTTTGTATTTGGCCCAGAGATATTCACAGGGATATTTACATTTCAAAGACTAATTGGGATGCATTGTAATGGTTCAAAAGGTAAGGGGGAAAATGTGGGGGGAGAAGCTCTTTCTTTCTCAGGTGCTGATTCTTGAGAAAAAAAGTACTTTTCTGGTGTTAATTTACCCAGAATAGTGAAAAAATTCTGTTGTGATGGGAACTTCTGCAGATTTTGAACCTCTGAGTACCTCTCCCTAGACACTAGGTTTGAAGTAATAAAACATCCTGAAAATGGCCTTTAGGCCAATTGATTCAGTAGAGTAAAAAGTTTTCTCTCTGAACCTGGCTAGAGCCAAATAAATCTACTTTCTGTTATTCCTCTGGTGTCTGACCTTGTCTCATTCTACTACACTGGTTTGTTTTACTTAGGAAAATGCATTTAAGTTTCATTTTGGTTGTTGAGCTAATTAATAGGGTACTCTTTTCTTGTTGAATGAATTTTTTTAAAAAAATACATATACTTCTCCATTAATTTGCTAAAGAATTTTTAGTAAATTTGCTGTATTTCCATATATTCCATATATTAATGCTACATTTAGCATTAATTTGCTATATTTCCTCCAATTTAAATTGTTGTTGAATAAATTTGCTGTGGACATTTGCATATGTGAAAGTGGCTTGCCCCATGCTTTGAATATAACCCTTGTCACTCTGCAACTTAGGCTTTTTAAAAAAGAAAGTGAAAAGGGGGACCCCCCCCCTCTCTCTCTCTCTCTCTCTCTCTCTCTCTCCTGTTCCATAACTAGGAACTAGATTGCCTTTTCCCATCCATTAGTCAGACAGCTTTGAGAACACATCCACCAGAGGAACCAAATAATTCAGACTTCAAAGATGGCCCCAGGAGATCTAAGGAATAGCTATCTCCCAAATTAACAAGAGAACAGTTACTCTTCTTTACAGGAAGTACCTGGCAGGCAGTCTTTGAATAGTTTATTTTGAAAAAACTTTTTGTTCTGCCAGGAATGGTGGCTCATGCCTATAATTCCAGTGCCTAAGGAAGATGAGGCAGGAGGATTAAGTTCAAAGTCAGTCTCAGCCAAAGCAAGGTGCTAAGCAATTCAGTGAGACTCTGTATCTTAATAAAAATTTAAAATAGAACTGGGAATGTTGTTCAAAGGTTTAATACTTCTGAGTTCAATCCCTACTTCACAAACACAGAGACACAAACACACACACACACACACACACACACACACACGCACACACACACACAAACACCCCCCCCCACACACACACACAAGATTCTATTCCCTCGGATTAGCAAAATCAAAGCCTCTGGAACTGGAGTCCCCTGTGCTTCTTCTTTACTAGCAAAGCAATAATAAACCTGCTTTGCCTTTTTCTCAAAACCATGTCCTCCTTATTAAATTAGCATCAGGGAGAAGGATCAAGGTTTGGTAGCATATACACCATTTCTGTAGGCATCAGTTTATAAATAATGAGTCTAAAATGTGGAAGTATGATAACTGAATCATATGGTAACTTTATTAAAGATAAAAAATACAGTACTTTTTTTCCCAGAAGACTGTGTTGGCATCCAAGCAACAATCAAAAAAATTCCTCTGCTCCACAACAAATCAGTATTTGTTACTATTGTGTTTTGTGTGAGTGTGTGCCATTTAATAGTGGCTAGCAGAGTCTACTATTAATTTTAATTTCATTACCCATTTGACAAGTGCTGTTTAGCATCTTTGCAGATGTTTTCATGCTCTTTCTAGAGCTTATTTGTGAAGGGTCTTTTCATGTCTTGTTCTCTTCTATACTTTTCATTCACTGGAACTCTTGTGGCACAGTATTCCACCATTTAAACTAATTGAACAGGATCATTAATTGAGGAATTATTGTTGTGTATTTTGATTATTTTATTATTTAGAAGATATATGTTTACAACTTTTCTACAAGTTACCTGAACCAGTTCTCAATTTTCAGTTGTTTATTACATCATAATTTTAAATACCAAATTACATGTACTTCCTAGCAATGAACAACTAGAAACTGAATTTATAAATTATTATATGGAACTCTAAAGACTCTAGAAATGTAAGCAAAAAGAAAAATTACAGTATTGTGGAACATTCACTACTCAATTTGAAGAATTTTTGAAACTATAGTTATCAAGGCAGTATTGGCCTAAGGATAAGCACTAGATTCTAGAAACAAATACAGGCATCTATGGTTCCTTAGTTTTTGAAAGTCATGCCAAGGAAATTCAATGAGAAGAAAGTAGTCTTTTTAATAAAACTGAAATGTGTGGTATCCATATGGAAGATTAACTCAGTCCTTACTTTTATACACAGAAATAACTTGAAAGAAGTCCTGAACCAAAATATAAAAGATTAATACTCTAAAACTTAAATACAAAAGATTAATACTGTAGAAAGAGGAAATCACAGAAGAAAATATTCACAAACTTGGAGTAGTTAAAAAATAATTTTTAAAGAAAGAGAAAGTGTGCACCAAAAAAGATTAAAAATTGATAAATGTGACTCCATCAAAATTCAAAACATATTCTTCAAGGGATGTTAAGAAAGTATAAAGGCAGTCCTTTGCATTTCATGAAGTATGTACTTGAAAAATGGCTTATAACCAGAACACATAAAGAACTCTTGCAGCTCATTAATGAAGCTCTCTTAATTAAAGAATAGACTGAAATGGATTATAAATAGCTCATGTAGTACAGGAAAAGGTGTTTAACCTCATTAGATATCAACAAAATAAAAATCAGTACAATAATAAGATAATGTTGTATACTCACTAGAATATCTTAAATTAAAAAGTTGAGAAGAGCAGTACCAGTGGCTGAGATGTGAACTAGTCAGAACTTTCTCATATTGCCAATAATGTAAAATGATAAAACCTTTTTGAGAAAACAGTGTGGTTGTTTCTTATTTTACCAAAAGAACCAATAATTGTATTCTGAAGTGTTTACCTAAGAAAAATGAAAACATATCTTCACATACAGACTTGTACATAAATGCTTATGTAGTTAAAATAACTCTTATCTGAAAATTTGGGGATCAGAAGAATTTCAAAAATTTTTTTTAAAGTTGGAATATTTTTATAGACTTTACCAGTAGAGAGTCAGTAACCTAAAAATCCAAATCTGAAATGCTCCAAGATTCCAAACTTTTTGAGCATCATATTGGCATTCAATAAATTTTGGATTTTGGAACATTCAGGTTTTGGAAATTTTGATTAAGGATACTCAGCCCATAACAGCTTTAGTTAATAGCTCCAAATTGGAAACAGATGTTCATCAAGTAATGAATTAACAAATATGTGATATGTCTATGTGGTGGAATACTATTGAGTAGAAAAGAGAGTAAAGTACCGCATATGTAAAAATAATATATATGTATCTCAGATACATGATGCTAATAGGCCAGACACAAAAGAATACCAACTATGTGATTCCATTTACTGCTGAGATTAGTACATCAGAAATGCTAGAAAAGACATTTAATCTATGGGGACAAATGGGTAGACAGGTTGCCTAAAGCTTAGGGTGGGTTATGATGGACCTGCATGCAGTAGAAGGGAACTGTTTGGGATGATATATGTATTCTGTATTTTTTTTCTAATTATTTCTACATGCCAGGAGAATGCATTTTGGTGTAATGTACACAAATGGGGCACAAATGCTCATTCCTCTGGCTATACACAATGCAGAATCACACAAGTTGAACAATCATCCAATATATATGGTAAGAATGTCTTACTCACTCTACCATTTTTTCCACTCTCATTCCTCCACCCCTCCCCTGATTCCCCCTACACAAACTAAAGTTCCTTCATTCTTCCCTATTCCTTCCACCCATGGATTAGCATCTGATTATTAGAGAAAACATGTAGCCTTTGGTTTTCAGGATTTGCTTATTTTGCTTAGCATGATATTCTCCAGCTTCATCCATTTACAAGTAAATGACGTAATTTCATTCTTCTTTAAGTATGAGTAATATGTATATGTAATGCATCCATCTATCTATCTATCTATCTATCTATCTATCTATCTATCTATCTATCTATCTATCCATCAATCTATCTATCTATCCATCCATCTATCTATCTACCTATCTAGATATCTAATTTTTTTATCCATTCATCTGTCATACGACACCTAGGTTGGTTCCACAATTTAGCTACTGTGAATTGAGCTTCTATAAACATTGATGTGGCTGAATCACTGTAATGTGCTGATTTTAAGTCCTTTGGGTATGAAGCAAGGAGTGGGATAGCTGTGTGTCAAATGGTCATTCTATTTTAAGTTTTCTAAGTAGTCACCATACTATTTTCTATAATGTTTGTAGAGTTTGCAGTCCCACCAACAATGTATGAGTATGCCTTTTATTTACACACCCATTTTAACATATGGTTGCTTGTATTCTTGTTAATTACCATTCTGGCTGGAGGGAAATGGAATCTTAGAGTAGTTTTGATTTGAATTTCTCTAATTGCTAGAGATGTTGAACATTTTTTCATTTGTTTGTTGATGGATTGTATTTCTTCTTCTGTGACATGTCTATTCAGTTCCTTAGGCCATTTATTGATAGGATTATGATGATGATGATGATGATGATGATGATGATTTTTGCTGTTAATATTTTTGAGTTCTTTATATATCCTGGAGGTTAGTTCTTATCCTGAAGTGCATGTGTTAATGATTTTTTCATTATGCAGACTCTCCCTTCTTATTGTTGATTTTTTTTCTCTTTTTTTTTTTTGCTGAGAAAAAGCTTTTTAGTTTGTATTTTCAGTTTGTATTTGTATTAATCACTTTAATATGGCAGTGATTACATGAGTGTATAAATTTGTGTAAACCATTAAAAAGTATACTTAATATTTGTGTGTGTTTGTGCATTACTGTTTGTGAATTATTCCATAGTAGCATTACTAAAAAAAATTCTTGTCCTCATATTTCAAAGGTGATTTTACTAGCAAAAGATTTACTTCTGTTTAAAGTTAGAAGACATTATGTAAAGACTGAACTTAAAGTATGGTGAGATGCAGGGACTAAGGCATGTCCGCATGACCGTGTCCTATGAGAATTTCCCCATCAACCCTGGGCCAAGGACCTGGGATAAACTGGGGCACCTATGGCAGCTACTTGCATCCACTTGTATTAGACCTATCACTTGTGGGCATCCTGTGCTTGGATTGTTTAAAGAAAGGGCTGGAAAGGGCAGGAATCGTGAGAGCTTTCTAACAATGCTTGAAAACGAGTGATAAGGATACATTTTCTCCTTACTTTCTGGTGGAGGAGCTTACTGAAAAACGGTGCTATAATTGCTGTGCAGAGAAATTCTGGGTTGAAGAATGTAAAATCTTGGCATTGGGTGGGTTGGCATCGCCTCCTTTCTTCCACTTAATCAATGACAGAAGGAGGTGGGAGAGGAGAACTCCACTTAGGGAATCAGAGGGAGGTGCATAATTTTGAACATTGGGAGATTTAAATTTGATTGTGGACTTTTACATGACTTGATCTTGCCACCCGTGGTTGAAGGTCATATTTATGCTCTGAGTGAGAAGCAGTGGGGTTCCTGCAAGAGCTAACTCATCCTTGGTGTCTTTTTCTCTCCAAGAAGAGCTCTGACTTGCTTTGCCACCACTTGGAGCCTCCTGATGACACACAGGCTGAGAGGGATATGTGAGAAGAGTTGCTTTTTCTTTGTTTCCTCTTTCCAGAACTCTTTCTCTTTCAAGGCTACTCATGGCCATGTCGCTAGCTTTCTCAGAAAAGGTCATAAGGTCATTAACAATCTCTTGTTCTCTCAGCCGACCTTTCTTACTCTGCCCTTTCTGTGGGGTTGGAGGAAGGCCCTCAATGCCTTTCTGCTCTGCTCTGGCCCTCTGGAGTGGTGGGCCTGAGCCTTTGCTGTTCCTCATGCACAGTTATTTTCCTCCTGCCTGCCAGCTCTTCTTTGTGAGTGACTGAAAGTTTTTAAAATATAACTCTTCTCTAGAAGAAACCACTGGCTTTATCCTTATAAAATTTGATGGTACTTAAGTAAGGTGCCACCCCCAAACTTGAAGGGTAGCTGAACCAGTTTTTAAAGATTCAGTGGCTTCTTCATCCTCCAGATGTAGCTATTGACCATACACTTGCATCGGAGTGTCTGAACCTGTGGTGGTCCTGATTTTAAAAATTTTAAAAATTTTAAAAAACATTTCTGAGTGACCTAAACATAAGCCTAGCAATTTCAACATTATTCTAGATTTGTATTTGTTATTCATCTTTTATATAGTCTTAGATATGTACAAAAAATGTTTTTTTGAAACTCAAAATGAAGAGTGAATCTTACTTCTTTAATATCAAACCTGTACTTGTTTCTTTCCTGCATAAATATTCAATTCTGAGTTGAACTTGAGAGTTAAGCAAATATGGATTTCATTTTCAGCTAAAGTGCAGTTTTTTTCTTACCCATGCATATAGGAAGTTGAACACTGCAACAAAATATTCATTGCTGTTCCATGAATATTAAGGCATCCTTATTTCACAGAATTTCAGAATATATCTAGGGTTAATCAGTAAATACCACCAAAGTATGCAGTTAGACTCTGGCTCTCTGAGGACTTCCTTCCTCTCAAAGTCTCAAATTCTCAGACTGAGCCAAACAGTGAGAACCAGAGTCCCTCATCTAGTCATGTACTTATGTTAAAAGGAAAGGAAAATACCATTCAATGTTATCTGGTAGTTCTCCTAGCTGTTTTTCAATAGTTTTAAGGCTTGTTAATATTCTATTACTCTCAAGCAGTTTTGGAAACATTTTAAGATTTCTTTTTTATAATTTGTTTCTTGTTTGTTTGTAGTACTGGTGATTGAAGTTGGGGGTACTCTACCACCTAGCTACATCCCCAGCTCTTTGATTTATTTTTTTAGTTTGAAACCAGGATTTTGCTAAGTTGCCCAGCTGGCCTCTCCTGCCTTAACTTGCCAAGTTGCTTGGATTACAGGCATCCACCACTATGTCTGGCTCAGTTTTTTTTTAATCCATGAATCTTGTCACTTGAATTCAAAAAAGGTTTTCTCCAGAGCTTTGCAGAAATTGGTTCATAGGAAATGTCTATTGAGTAGGCTCTTCATCAAGGCTCTAAGCAACATCTGGCCTGCTTTTTCTTGAAAGAGCTCTGGCCACTCAAATTTTTAACCCAGCACCTGTAGTAACTCTTCCTTGCATGCTAAATAGCATCTGTGTATGAAACATATACCCACTGATTAATCGTAGGTTTTGTGAGAGTATTTATTATTTTTTTCCAGATATGATGGTGACACTTAAGAATTCAGCCATTATCCAAATCACATATTTCTGAACACAGAAAAATACATATTTCTAGTACCAGTCAATAAAGAAAATAAAAACAAGAACATACTCATATAACCTATATACAAACAACTTTAATCAGGTATAATTTTTGACAGACTTAGAAATATTATTATTTGAAGCTAATGACCCCTAAGATTTTTATCAAACTTTTAATGTAATTTCAAAGTGAACAAACTTCTTATGATTTTACTCTTTATTTTGAAAGGTTGGAGCAGTTTCTCAACTACTAATCAGTTACCACCCAAAAGAAATTGTGCATGTGTTTTTATATTTTCACACAATTTTTATGTGTGTACAAATTGCAGATGTGCAGTACAAATTGCAAAATTTTTCTCTTGCTAGATTTTTAAGACCCATTTCATGTTTTGTGCCATCTACAAAATGTTATGACCAAATAATGATTTGACAATACCATTATTTTAAATTATGTTAAAATTATCCCAAAATATTAGAAAATATTATTTTATATATATCCTTTTTATTGCATTTTAAAATTACAAAGAAATGTGCACTTAAAAAAAGTGTGTGACAGACTTTGAATTGGTAGTATCAGACATCTGAATTTAATTACAAGTATGATAAATCTAAAACAAAGAAGACATATTAATCATATACATATGATAATGCTTAGTTTACATTTTAGATATCAGGTACATCTCTGTCCTAAAAGTATGGATAAAAATTTTGTACTTCTTATTCATGACATTTAATTCACCAAGCACCAAGGCAAAATGAACACTGACTCACCTCTTATTGAAGTAAATGCCTGTGACAAACATTTGTACAATATTATGTAAAAAGCCAAGCAAATGAAATTACTCAATAAGCAAACTCAAATCAGTGTTTTAAAAAAATATAATCTTTGGTAATTTTCCTCTTTTAATGTTCTGACCTAGACAATAATGTACTATTTTGGACAAAGACTGTCATGCCATTTTTAATTTTGGACTAGAAATTGTCCTTATGGTATGATATGAGATATAAACAATAGCAATTTTTAAAAAGCAAAAATAAAAAGTTGAAAGAAAAAAATGACTTCCCCTTCTGCTTGTGAGGACAGGGTCTTAAGAATCCCACTGACCTTCATATCCATGTCACTCCAGATTCATCTTCAGGCTGGTGGTTCTTTCATTGTCTGATTCTCCATGATCTCTATGGCTACAGAGAGACTATTGAATGTGAGGCCATCCTACTTGATACTCAGACCTTCATGTTTCTCAGCATTCTCTTGGAACAAAGAAGTTGCGGTCGGGGGGTGGGGGGCTTCAGATGCTCTCCCATTGTTTTTCTGTACCTGTTGCAGGTAGAGTGGTGCTTCATTGCTTGGTCTGTGTCAGTGCTGTGGGGTGCCCAGCAGAGGCAGAGGCCTTACTTGCACAATTCCCTTTCCTCTCCACAGTGGAAGTGGCTGTAACATTCTTGGCTAGGTCAGACGCTTTTACCCAGTTTTTAAAACATTCTTGAGTGAACTCGTCTGTGTTTAACAAACAGCCATTTGGGGGATCCATAGCTACCTTCATAAATTGTTTTCCACAGATGAAGCACAATGAAATAGAGCAACTTGAGTTTTTACCCAAGTACTACCTGTTAATAAATAGTTTCCATCAACAAAATGAACTTTTTGGTGTCCCCTATTACAGTAATGTGGTGAAATGATTCCAAACCTTCTAATTCATTGTCATTACTTTATCAGAGTTGTCTTTAGGTTTAGGCTTAGAATCTTCCTCTCACAGAAACTCCCACTGAATTGAGTAATTCCTTACAACTCTTTTTGACACCAGTGAGAGCATGCTTGCTCTGGTTGGTGCATAAGAGGTGGTTGGGGCAGATAAGTCAGAAAAAGACGTGCTTTCTGTGTTCAGTACAACTTGGGGCTCACCAGCTACCAATGGCTTCCTTTGTCTTGCAGTAAAAACTGAAAGTGGAATTAACCAAATGAACACAGTCCTGCTTCTCACTGCTATTTGAGTGTTAAAGACCTATCATATTGCTATCTGGGCTACTCAGTCTCTGTCCATTCCTGTGAATGTGCATTGCCCAGTGTACAAAGTTCAAATGTTACTCTTTTTTAATCACTCCCTTACTTGGAGTTCTTAGTGACAGCTCAATGACATTCCTGGGATGTTATTGAAAACTTGGTTTGGACAGCTGTAGCCATTTAGAGTTTTCCATATTTAAAAGTATAAGGCATAAATAGTGGCCTAACAAAAATGTCTATATTCTAATCCTGGGAACCTGTGACTGTTATGTTACATGGCAAAAGGAACTTTGCAGAAGCTTGAGATGGGGAGGTTCTCCTGCAGTTCCTTTTAAGGCTTTAGGGACAATTAAAATAAAGATGTTAAAATGGGACATGATGGTTAAAAGCATGGACTCTGTAGCCAAACTACTGTGTGATTATGGATAATTTGTTTTTCTATGCCTCACTTTTCACCTCTGAAAAATAGAACTAAACTATTGTTGTGAGGATTAGATGAGAGGATTAGGACAGTACGTGGCACATCACAAATACTCACAAGTGTTAGCTATTTCTTATTTACATAGCAATTCCATGTGGAAGAACATTTCTTCTGATCTCTGTTCTAGATCTGAGAGCAGATGATTTAGCTGGAATAGCACAGTTTACACTGGATTGTGTGTAGTGATTTCTTTCTTATCCTTGTTAGTCTTCAGATTTTATGAATGTACTTGACTTGTTCTCATATTACACTATGAAATTGGATATGTTAATTCTTAACTTATAAATCTTCCTTTTAATGCATTGGCTCAATTTACAACTATCATGGTTTTATCTTTGATGCAAAAACATGCAACCTTTTTCATCTTACCTGGGAGCTATAGATGGTATGGTATTATTTTAGTATTTGATCTTCTTTTATGTTTATTATTTCTTCACTCATTGATATAGATTCTCTAGCCATTTGTTTACTAAAGCATGATAACCTCTAGAACTGGAAATTCAGTCATTCATTCAATAAAATATTTCTTCAATAAAGATCTGTTTATTCCTTGTGCATACTACAAAAGGAAAAGTTCCCACACCTTTCAGGATGCTTATTGTGTAGTCAGCAAGACAGAGCCAAAAGCACATGATTATAATTAGAGATGTGCACCAATGTCATAGGTTGGCAAAAAGAAGGGCTGAGGGAGTTCAATAAATCTAGCCAGATTTAGGACTCACTGAGTATGTAGGAGTTGACCATGCAGAGAGAGAGCACATCATAGACCATTCTGAAACACCTTAAATAGGCACCTTTCTATGTAATCTATGATCTTAATTACAGTCAGCTTCCTTCATCATGGAGCACAATGTTTGACATTCTACCTTGAATTAAACAAGAAATTCAGACTTGCAATCACTGCCTCCATATTAAATTATTTGAAGCATAATGATTACATTAAACTTACTGTGTAATCTCAGGCAAAAAGATTGTTGGTAAGGAATGTAGCATCAGCCCTACCATTTCAACTGAAAGATCTAGATAATGACAGGTTATAAAATTGACTCACCCCAAAGTAACAACAAGTTTAATATCAACTTGGAAAAAAATAAACTTAACATCAAATAGACTTTGAAAGTTGTAAAGCAATCGTCTTTTGACTGTCAAAAAAAGGGTAGTAAAGAGGTAAGACATAAAAGAGGTAACATTCTTGGGGGTTTTGGGGGGTGGGGTAGGGTGGGTTCTTTTTTTTGTCTTTTTTGGAACTAGGCATCGAATCCAGGATTTTGCAAATGCAAGGCAGACACTTTGCCACTGAGCTACATCCCAACCCAACATCCAACATTCATAATATATAAAGAAAAATTTTAATTGTAATAACCAAAGCAGAATACATGAGAGGAACAGACAACATGAGCAAGTGTGCGCACGTGCGAACACACACACACACACACACACACACACACACACACATTTAAAAATACCCGTTAAACATATAAAAAGATACTCAACTTTATTTTTAATAAAAAACCTAAATTAAAGCTACTGTTGGTGAGTCTTAGGGGAAATAGGTACTTATTAATCACTGGTGGGAATAGAAAAATGGCAGAGTTCCTTTGGAGGGAAATTGAGCATTCTCTAACAACATATAAGTACATATTTTTGCCTTAGCAATCCCATTCCTGAGAATTTACTCTGAAGGTGCACCCGCAAAATGCGGGAAAAAGAGGGGGAAACACTTGCATATATACCAGATTCTCTGTTGAGGTGTTTTTTATAATGATAAAAAGTTAGAAATAATGTAGGCATATGAAGATTGACTGAATAAACTATGATACATAGGATGGTGTAGAAAATAATTCAGAAAATCTCCATGAACTAATGAGTGATATACAGAAATGCCTTTGATTTATGGGTGTTGATTTATATCCTGCTTCTTTGCTGAATTCATTTACTATTTCTGGAAAGATCTACCTCGCTCTTGGGATAGGCAGAATTAATATTATCAAAATGATCATACTACCAAAAGCACTATATAGATTTAATGCAATTCCAAACAAAATCTCAATGGCATTCCTCATAAAAATAGAAAAAGCAATCATGAAATTCATCTGGAAAAATAAGAGATCAAGAATAGCTAAAGAAATCCTTAGCAAGAAGAGTGAAGCAGGGAGTATTGCTATATGAGACCTTAAACTATACTACAGAGCAATAGTAACAAAAACAGCATGGTATTGGCACTAAAACAGACTGGTAGATCAATGGTACAGAATAGAGGACACAGAGACTAACCCACAAAATTACAATCAGCTTATTTTAGAAAAAGGTGCCAAAAACATGCACTGGAGAAAAGGTAGCATTTTCAACAAATGGTGCTGGGAAAACTGGAAATCCATATGCAACAAAATGAAATTAAACTCATAACTCTCACCATGCACAAAACTTAACTTAAAATGGATCAAGGACCTAGGAATTAAGCCAGAGACTCTGTGTCTAACAGAAGAAAAAGGTAGGCCCTAATCTTCATCATATGGGTTAGGCCCCAACTTCCTTAATAAGACTCCTATGGCACAAGAATTAAAACCAGGAATCAATAAATGGGATGGATTCAAACTAAAAAGATTTTTCTCAGCAAAAGAAACAATCTGTGAGGTGAACAGAGAGCCTACATCCTGGGACAAAATCTTTACCCCTCACACATCAGATAGAGCACTAATCTCTAGGGTATATAAAGAACTCAAAAAGCTAAGCACTGAAAAAACAAGTAACCCAATCAAAAAATGGGCCAAGGACTTGAACAAACACTTCTCAGAAGAGGATATACAATCAATCAACAAATATATGAAAAAATTTTCAACATCTCTAGCAATCAGAGAAATGCAAATCAAAACTAAGATACAACTCTAATCGGAATGGCAGCTATTATGAAGACAAACAACAATAAGTGTTGGCAAGAATGTGGGGAAAAAGGTACACTCATACATTGCTGGTGGGACTGCAAATTGGTGTAGCCAATCTGGAAAGCAGTATGGAGATTCTTTGGAAATCTGGGAATGGAACCACCATTTGACCGAGCTTTTGCTCTCCTTGGACTATACTCAAAGGACTTAAAAACAACATACTACAGGGACACAGCCACATCAATGTTTATAGCAGCACTATTCACAATAGCTAAACTGTGGAGCCAACCTACATGCCCTTAAGTGGATGAATGGATTTTTAAAAATGTGGCATTTATACACAATGAACTTTTTAAAAAGAGAATAAAATCATGGCATTTGCAGGTAAATGGATGGCATTGGAGAAGATAATGCTAAGTGAAGTTAGCCAATCCCCAAAAAACAAATGCCAAATGTTTTCTCTGATATAAGGAGGCTGACTCATAATAGGGTAGGGAGGAGGAACATGGGATGAATAGATGGATTCTAGATAGGGAAGAGGGGAGTGAGGGAAAGGGAGGAGGCAGGGGATTAGCCTCCTAATGAATGTGGAATGAATGTGATGGACATCATTATCCAAAGTACATGTCTGAAGACACAAATTGGCTGTCAACCTACTTTATATACAAACAGAGATATGAAAAATTGTGGTATATATGTGTAATAAAAATTGTAATGCAAAAAAAAAAAACAAGTACATGTATAACGTGAATTGGCGTGAATATGCTTTATACAAAGATATAAAAAATTGTGCTCTATATGTGTAATAAGAATTGTAATAGACTCCATTGTCCTGTATTTTAAAAAAATAAAATCAATAAAAGAAAAAGAAGGGAATGGGGAGTGGGTAGGGAAAAACTGTGGAATGAACCCAAACTAACTTTCCAATGCACATATGTGAATATACTATAATGAAACTCATCACTTTGAATATCTATAAGATACTAATTTTAAAAAATGTATATCAGTGACAAAGCCTCTGAGAAGGAAATGAGGAAAACTGCCCCATTTACAGTAACCTCAAAAAAAAAAATAAGATACTTGAGAATCAACGAAAGAAGTCAAAGATCTATACAATGAAAACTACAGAACCCTAAACAGAGAAATCAAAGAAGATCTTAGAATATGGAAAGATCTACACATTCCTTTCTTAAAAGGAGAAAGGGAGGAAGAGGGAGGGAGAGGGGAAAGGTGGGCAGGGTCACATCAGAATATGATAGCCCAAAGGGTGGGGGTTTGGCCTGCTGAGAACTTCTAACTGAAGGAGATTGGAATCCCGAAAGCAACCTAGGCAGCAAAGCCTCTGCCCTCCTCCTGCCCTCCTGTCCTTCATCCTTCTCTCCCAAAGCCTTCTCTCATAAAACCTAGAAAGCTCTCTCTCTCTCTCTCTCTCTCCCTCTCTCTCTCTCTCTCCTCTACCCTCTCTGCTATTCCCTTCCTGTCCCCTTACCCTCCCTTACCCCCTCCCTTAAAAACCCTCATTTCAGACAGGACCTGCCTTAGGTCCAGAAGGAAAGAAGGCTATACAGAGAGGCCAAGAAGAATCTGACCAGACAGGGCTTGCTAGGATCCTGGCAGCCTTTTACCATTAGCTCACACCCCCTTTCCAGTCATTTCTACATGGCCGTCCATTCTTCATGGAACATAAACATAAAAACAGGAGTTTTCCCTGGATCTGTAGGTCTTTATTTCTGAAGGCTTTTAGGTCAAATAAAGTTCTATTAAATAAATGTTATGATTTTTAAAATGTAAAGATATATACTAGTTCATAAATTAGAAGAAGCAATTTATATAGATAGACTCTTTCTGAAACTCATCTGAATTTTTATTGCAGTTCCTGGACCTTTTATACAGCTATAGAATTAAGATACTGTATTAGTGATAAGAGGATAAACAGTTTGGTAAGACAGAAAACTCAGAAAGTGATTGCCACATGATTTATGATTGAGGTGGGACTGCAGATCAGTGGTGGAAAATGTCAGTCTTTTTAATAAGTAGTGCTGAGACAATTGAGTATTTATGTGAAATTGAATGAAATTAAAGCTCCTACTATACACCATAGACAATAATTCTGTGTGACATATAGAATTAAGTGTGTGGGGCTGGGAATGTGGCTCAAGCATTAGCATGCTCGCCTGGCATGCGTGTGGCCCGGGTTCGATCCTCAGCGCCACATACAGACAAAGATGTTGTGTCCGCCAAATACTAAAAAATAAATATTAAAACTCTCTCTCTCTCTCCCAATCTCTCACTCTCTCTCACTCTTTCTTAAAAAAAAAAAAATTAAGTGTGAATGGCAAAACAATAAAATGCTTTCAAGATAATACCTTTATGATTTTGGAGTGGGGTAAGTTTTCTTAAATATAACATAAAAAGCACTGATTGTAAAGGAAGATATTAAGAAATTTGATATTACTAGCAGTAAGTATTTATCATAATCAGAAGACACCATGGCAGACAAAAGTCATTCTTAATATTCAAAACTAATACTTGGTGTTAGAAGTTAGCAACGGTTGCTATCTTTTGGAAGAGTGCATTGGATAGGGTGTGGGGAAGGACACTCCCAGGAGGCTGATCATATCTTTCCTAGATCTGATGCTAGTTATACAGGTGTATTCACTTTGTGAAAGTTCAGCAAACTGTGCTAACAATTTGTACATTTTAAAATGTATATGCTCTACTTCAACAAAAAGTCTTTATAAAAGAAAACTAAGAAGCTATTTGTAAAACATTTGTCCAGCAAAATAATGGAGACCTCCTACAGCTCAATAAGATAGACATCTCAATAAAAAATCGAGCAAAATATTTGAACACACTTCAGAAAGAGGAAATCATTTATTTGATTTATTTGAAAAGGTGCTCAACCTTATTAATCTTCAGAGGAATGCAAATTAAAATGATTGATCTCTTTATACCAAAATTGGCTAACATGAAGAATCTGAGAAAACAGTACCTAATGAGGAAGTGGAGCAATGAGAACACTACTGCACTTGGGCTAGGAATAAAAATTGGCACAACCACCTTGGGAAATGGATTGTCATTACATAGTAGGTATGGAGGTTGCTGCAGTCTCTGGCTGGGCACAAAATCACGAGCCACCACACAGCTTGTAGATTCAAACAGCAATTCTTTATTCCCGAACTCACACCGGCCGTCTACAAACACGTTCTGGGGGAATCCAGGTTCTCTGCCCAAATCCACCACTCCACTGGGCTTCTGTCTCCCAAATATACTGTCTGACCCTAAGAACTCAAGAGGAACTCAGGCAGCAGGATATGCCCTATTCTAAAGGGGGAACACTCTAATCTCCTATTATGCTAAACCGGGGACACCCTAAACACGGATCCACCCTGGTCCTTGAGCAAGGTCACCTTTCAGGAGTCCTTCCACTAGACAGCATGGGAGTAGCTGGCAAGGAAATTGTCATACCTACTTGGCTGATGGCTCCCAGCAGAGGTAACATGCCAGGTGACTTAGTGATTCCTCTGTTTCAGAAATGGGTGCTTATGGGCACCAGAAGATGTTCAGAAGAGTATTTATAATAGCCTTGTTAACTATATCCAAACACTTGGAGTAATTCAAATATCTATCAACACAAGAATTTGTACATAAACTGTAGCATATTTATACAGCCATGTACTACATAATAGAATGAACTTTTCTGCAGAAAAATTCATATATGATATACATACATGTGAATATGTATGTATATAAATATCAATGTATACATATTCACATTTTTCATAAAATTTCAGAGGTGTTTCTTAGCTCTCTGAAGTTCATCCCAGATGTCCAGGTACAAGCCCCCTCTTCTAAAAGTACCCTCATTTGTCAATCAAAGAAGATGCATAAAAAAGGTATTATGTATATATTTAATGATATCAGCCTGAGCCCATTTAGGTTTGTTAATGCAACAGTGGAATGCAGCCTCCAGGCCTTCCCATTCTTGCATTTGTCTGTATTGTCTTCATATTTGTTTAAATTAGAAAGTAATACATTTTTAACAGCATTGTTGAGGTATAATTTGTATATCATAACATTTCCCTTCTGTAAGAATAAAATTCATTGATTTTTGACACCTCTATAGAGTTTTGCATCTGTCACCACTATACAAGTTCAGAACATTCCCATCACCTCCCAAAATTTCCTCAAGCCACATTTGCCATCAATCAAATGTGTATTTTCAAATATAGTGTGTTGATTGCTTCATGTATTTCAAATAACTCATCATTAAAAATAGCATAACACATTGATGAATAGAAACTTGAAAAACATCAACCAAAATCTTTTGTTAAATGTATTTTGAGGTTCTGTATACATACTTGATTAAAATCAGCTTATTTGCATCTGTTCTCTACTGGTAGTTTCAAAAAAGGGAACATACTGAACAGTTGATTTCTTCCTTCATATGTTCTTGGTGGGTGAATGTTGTCATGTTGTTCTGGGTGGGTTTTAGTTTCAAAAATTTTACTTGGTTTTGGGGAAAATGTTCAGTTATACAAATGGCCCTTTTATATGGCAGTCTGTATATTACTACTTTCTTAGAATAAATCATACAAAATAGAATGAAGAATAGAAGTTAGACTATATAGTTAAATTAAAATATAAATATCAAATTGTAAATTATTCTTTATTAGGAGTAACTAAAGGAAAGAATGTATTGATCAACTCTGATATTAAATGTCTCAGACTTTAGAACAGAATAACAAGTATTTTAAAAGCTTTTCTTGTCTTTGTTCTACCACTTCATATTAAGATGCTGAGTATAATATAGAAGTACATATGGAATATAAATATTATGTGAGAATATTATACTATTATGTATAATTGGGCTTCCTCAAGTGATGTTTTTAACAAACTTTTATTGTACATACTATACACTATTATTATAGAAATTATTATTTCTGCTTAAAGGTGATTGTATGGTTGGGAAATGCAGATATATTATGTGTAAAATTAAATATTTTTCTAAAAAAGTATAAATCAGATGTTCATGAATTTTGGACATAAAAATACATAATGCCTAGCTAGTTCTTAAGAGGTAGGCTATATCTTCTGTTTGTCAATGTATTTACTCTGAAATATTGGTGGAGCTATCTTTTATTGAGGTTTCTCTGTTGCCAGGTACTTTATTACCAAGGTTGCCATCAGAACCAGGAATGACATTACTCACTATCAGGATTGAGAAAATTGGTCTGAAAGACCCTGGACAGTGCATTGATCCCTATATTACAGTTAGTGTAAAGGGTAAATAACTGGCAAATTGCATTATGTTTTTTCTCATATGGGACAAAGTTTTTGACAGGGGATGGTCTTGTATATGTGACAACTTACTTTAATGCATTCTATAATGAGGCAAAATCCTAGAAGAGATCATAACAGAACATAGTTCTGAAAGACTTACAAAATATATTTCCTACTTGCTTTTGAGTTTGTATAGATTTTTGCTCTTCAGATTCCAGCTAACGTGCGGACTAAACATACACATTGTCCTTAACAGCAGCTACAGCCTTCAGGATGTAGATTAACAATAGCACTCCTCACCTTCCATGGGTGTGTAGTTTTCTACACAAAGCCCCATGTCCTGTTTTCCCATCTCTCCTGCTTCAGCCCCTCTTCTTCCTGTGCTACTGAGGTATCTACATAGGTGAGTCCTACAGAGGCAGATGAAAATCAGGGGACAGGGAAGTAGGGTGCGTCCATAACATCCATGCCCTGAGAGCAATCCCGTGGGATGAAGATGTGATTAAGGAATAAATGATACCATTTTACAGAAATAACTATAGTTAGTACAAATGGCTTATTTTAATCTGTGGTTTTGCACCAAAGGAACAGATCGGTGCTGAAATTAAATGGAGGAACTTTTATCAATTGCAGAAATAAAGTCAGATCCATGGGTTCATTAGTGCTAATTAAAAGAAAAATATGACCACAAAGAAAAAGATTTATTTAAAGAACCTAATCCACAGCACTAATACTGGTACACTTTTAAATTCCGATGTTACTAGTTATCAAATATATAGTATACTGGAAAATATTTACATTGTTTGATAGACCATTTGTAAAACTGCATACTCATTCAGAAAGTATACTTAAAACACAAAAATATTTAATGATGTTGTAAATGTTAAGTTACCTTTGCATATGTTAAACTGAAATATTTTTATGTAAATATTTTTTAATTATTAAATGTACTAAATTGTTTTTGAGCTTTTTGAGACACATAAATGAATAACACATAAACACTGAGGAGTTATTAAATGAGTCCATGTTGAATTTGATTAAACTGAGATTTTAAAACCCAGAAAATTAAAACTATATATAATGTACCATCTGGTTGTTGTAAATTCAGGGTATGTTGTAAACAATATAACCAGAATTTAGATAATATATATGAAAAATTATTCATTAACCAAAGGGTTTTTGTTGGCTGTTCTCATCCATTTTTGGTTCTTAACAGGGAAATTATGATAAGGTTAGGTTTAAAGGCTTTTCTAAATAAGCCATATACTTGATCAAAGTTAGAAATTGGTGGTAGAGCTCCATTGTGGCAAATTATATACTCCAGATTTTTTTTTTTTTTTTGCATAGAAAAATATAGTGGACTATTCCCTAAGGAAAACATGTTTGTTCTTTTTACCACTTCACTATGAAGATCAAGTTTTGTCCACTTGGCCATGTAAAGGCTTCCTTGTCCCCTTCATGAGGTCTCCTATCCAGTCTATATTCATTTCTCTCCACATACCCCATGAACTTCAACAACTCTCACATACTTGCTCACACCAAATAGGAATCTCTTAGCCTGAGAATCTCCTCTCAGCTCTTTCCATGCCTCTTTAGGAACTGTAACCTTTGCAGTTTCTAGATTTTCCGTCTGTATATGTGAATGCTCATAAGCAGAAACTTATTTGTTTCTCCAGATCTGAATGGCATAGATTTAACTCCTGTGCAAGATACTCCTGTGGCTTCAAGAAAAGAAGATACACATGTTCATTTTAATGTGGACATTGAGCTCCAGAAGCATATTGAAAAATTAACCAAAGTTTTGTAATTATCAGTTACTGACTTCTTAAGGACTTCTTAAGGACAGTACTTATCTGGGTTTGTGTTGATAGTGTACTTAAAACAAGATCTTATGTCACATAGTTATGAATATTGACTTAAAGAAAGTCAAATCAACATTTTTTTTAATTATGAGAATTAGCAGTTGCATTATCTAGTTGTGTAATAATGTGGTTAAATATTATTTGACAGGGAAGTATTTCTCATAATACAGAGTTAAGGAAGCAGGTTCTCTAATAATTACCTTAAGTCCTTTTAGGAACCTAATGATTACTTTCTAACAGTTAAGGAATTATTATTTTTCTTTCAATAAGATGCTTTGGGTAAAAAGATACTATAACTGGCAGTTAGTTTGTAAGAATATGGAAAGGACAATCTGGGCATGGTGGTTTCAGGAGGGAGAGAAATAAAATATCAAAGGAACTCTTTTAAATTTCTATTCTAATATAGGTGCTTATTGAAACCATTTTTATAGGTACTGCTGATACTTAAGTAACTTCTGTTTTTCTTGTGGTATTTAATATTTTATATTCTTTGGTAGTTTATGATTCTACCTGTGTACATAACTTACATTCTTGCTATACAATTTTGTTGTACTTTGTAGAATTAAATGATATGGAGAAATGTCACTCAGACATGGTAGATGAGCTTGGAGTGACAGCCACAGTGAGTTATCAACAGTTGTGTCATCAGACTGTTTGACACATGTTACTTTGTAAAATCATAGGCTTCTGGTGACACATAAGAAATGTGTGGTCTCTGGCTTATGTGGTTTGTTTTAATTCCTTAGGTGCAGCTATCTTCTTTGAATTCAAACACTACAAGCCTAAAAAAAGGTTTACCAGCACCAAGTGTTTTGCTTTCATGGAGATGGATGAGATTAAACCTGGGCCAATTGTAATAGAACTGTAAGTGATATACATTTAGGATTCACACTGTACTAATGGTTACTAGTTCATGTTTCTTCTTAGTCCCTCTTATCTAGAATGTAACATTGGAGTAAATCAATCATCAAAGTATTTTAAACAATCATCTTTCTATTGTGGTTACAGATACAAGAAACCCACTGACTTTAAAAGAAAGAAATTGCAGTTATTGACCAAGAAACCACTTTATCTTCATCTACATCAAACTTTGCACAAGGAATGATTCTGACATGAGTAATGTGGAATTTCTGTGAATTTTACCACTCAGTACAAACCATCATAGCTCTGGGTAGCATATTCATCCTTCAGGAGGCAGGAAGTGAGCCGTACCTATAGGCCAGTGAGTCCTTTGCAAAGCTGTACCACAGAACTAAAGTCCAGCACCTCATTGTTATGACTCCTTTGGATACAAGGTTTATTGTAGATTTTGAAACATGTTTTTACTTTTCTATTAATTGTGCAATTAATAGTCTTTTTCCTAATTTACCACTGTTCCTACCCTGCTTCCTGGAACAATACTGCTGTGGTACGTATGCTCATCTTCAAACTTTAAAATACAGCAATAAGAATGTGCTAGAGTTTACACATTTGCTCACTTTTGCTCCAATATGGTCTTTTGATTTGAATTAACTTCAAACTTTTGAATTGAAGTGGGTAGGATAGTACCAGATTGCTTTGAAAGGAAATTGGATCACTTATGGTCTGTCTTATAGGCTGTTCCTTAGAGCTGGCCTAAATTCACCCTCATCTGATAGTTCTACTTAGAAATAGTGTGCCTTGACCAGATCAATATCTTATATGGGAGTGCCCCCCCAGATTGTAGCTGTGATTTTTTTCCAGATGACCAGATTGTTTTTCTGAAAGTGAGCATATTTTTAGTCATGTTGATTAGTTGTTCTACATCACATTGCTATTGATTCTAGGGTTAACATTAATGATTCTAGGGTTAACATTAAAACCATCTCTCTCAGAATAATTACAAATTTTTGGGTGGGTTTAAATCATGTCATCTAAAAATAATTGAGTCAGATGCTAATGAGATACTGCAGGAACAACTGCTGTTTTTCTGACAACTGACTGTGAAACCTTAAAACCTGCATACCTTGTCTTTATAAAGTGATGAGTATGCAAAATCTGGAAAGATATTCTATTTTTTAATATAGGTAGATACAACTGCCATTTATTTCCTATTTAGATATATTGACATTCATATGAAAATATGCAGGTCATTAGCCTATTATAATTTCACCATTTACATTACTTTTAACTTAATGATGAGACATAAATAAAACTTTCATAGTACACAAGGTGGATATTTGATACACAGAACATAAAGATTTGTGAGGAGCTTTTTTGTGGGTTACATGTAGAACCCATGTATTTTAATATTCACTATTTTAAATGAACAATGCATGAAGGGAATGCAATACTTGGCCTATTTTTAAACTAGTGTAAACCCTAATCATACCATCTGTTTGCTTTTTAAAATGAATAACAGTAATTTTAGCCCTTGCACTTCAAGAGATCTAGTCTTTAATTTTTCAGTTGTCTGTTAGGTCAATTTTGTTTACTAGATGAATGTTAATAAAAGGATATGAGCCTGAAAGAATTCTCAACCAAATTTAGTCTTTTCTTTCATCTGGATTGGGTTAATTTCACAAGTGCAAAAATAGTTCAGTCTACAGTAGTTCTAGGAAATGAAGAATTTGCCTTAATAAAATGTTCACTCAACAGAAACTCTGAGTAGTCAAAATTTCCAGACTGTAAACTTCTCAAGAGAAGGGCCTCATCTTCTCCATGTCATGTAAACTTTCCAAGGTGCTTGGCAGCACTCTGTACCCTGTGGAGTACTCAGTACCTTTTTGTTTGATGTTACTGATGTTGAAGTTGCTCCCTTAAAATCTACTATTAAAATGTAGCAAAACTGATACATTGTTCTTTCTGTTTTTTCATAGACTATAAAACATGTATATCAAAGTGATAATTTAAAAAAAAACAAACCTTTTTTTTGGGGTTGTAGATGGACACAGTACCTTTATATTTATATGTGGTGCTGAGGATCAAACCCAGTGCCTCACACGCAACCCCAGCCCCTCAAAGTGATAATTTATATAAAGAAACATTTAGCATCCTTCACATAAGAATGCTTTTTTTTTTTAACCTCTATTTATTTATGTGATGCTGAGGATTAAACCCAGGGCCTTGCCTGTGCTAGGCAAGTACTCTACCACTGAGCCACAACCCCAGCTGCCACCAAAGAATGGGGTTATATGAAAAAAAAGAGGATGCTTTGTATGAATGTCTTTCATCAGCATTAAACAAACTTAAATTGAACATTGTCATTAGCTTAGCTTTAATTCAGACCTGAATGACCAAACCTCCCCTGCCAAAAAAGGTGGTTTTATCTTGAAGCAATTAACACAAAACAATCTGTATCTCACAAATTAGTTGTTTAAATTTACTTTCTAGTGTGGGAGGGGATGAGTCACTGGACAATAATTACAACTATAGCAGTAATACTTTCAGGTTGAAACACTACTGCTTCACAAATGAAATGATTTTAGTAACTAAACTCAAACACAATTTGCTGGAGAGGACTTCTAAAACTTTTGAGATACAAAAGTATAATTGAATCAAGGGACAATATTCTCTCACAACCGGTATATGGGCAGCTACCTTGGGCTTTGCTACAGAAGTGGTACAATCAGATGGATATAAGGAGAGGAAATTATGGGTGGGCTCAGAACTGCTCAGATAAACTACGTAGAACACATTATAGCTTACTAATAGAATAAATACAAAAAAGGCTTTAGAGGGAAAACTACTGTTGCTTTGAATAAAAAAATAAATCTGCCTTTCCTTGAAAATCTATCTTCCTAGCTGACATCACCTTTATTTAAATGCTATTTTAAAATTAGAAGTTATAGTAACTTCAGCATTGCCATGTGTCCTGTAGAGGTTGAAAGATACATTCAAAATTGGTGTTTGTGACTTAAATTTTATTTTACATGGCTAAAAATGGCATAACGTATTATATGGTTTTTCTCTTACACACAGCTGCTGCTTCTGATATTAAATGGAAGCTATGTAGATTGAATTCTTCCTAACGGACTCAAATTCTTTTTGATTCTGAGTCATCTTCAGTAGTTTAGAGATTTTGTTTCACAGAGATTTTGTTTCACACTGAAGCTTTTGCCCCTATTTTGAGAATACTTAGGGGACATAAAAAGAACAATGATATGTTCTAGGTTCCAACAATCCTATTACTTTCTAGAACTTTAAAGAATGGAAGAATATGGTCTAGCAGTAAACAAAAGTACCAGGCTTTTATAATTTTATTTAAATCTTAAACCTCTTAAAATGTACTGTTAAAATTGCTGTAATTAAAATTACAGCTCTGGAGAGCTAGTTCTTAGGAACATTGTTTTAAAGACAGTAGTTACAGATTCAGGACTTGCTTTAATTGATTTTTAAATAAAATATATTTGAGTATCTAAAAAAAAAGAATTTAATTCAGCCCATAGTTGCTGATTAAGGACATTATAAGCCTTAGGGTTTCATTCATTCTTAGAGGATTATACTTTTCTAATTTTTTTATCATATTCCTTGAAAATCAGTGGCAAGGTATGGGAAAGAGAAGAGTGTGTGTGCACATTTTTTTTTAAAAGAAATTTCCTTATTTTTTATAGACACAACATACCACCCTATATTTTACTGTTTTAATGCAATACTGGCAAAAGCAGTAGAACTTCAGGTCAAACAACTCTTGCTACTAATGTAAACTCATTCTCAGAAAACCATTCTCACATGGACAGTGGTTAGAAAAAAGTACATGAATGTGCTACAAAAATAGAGCCACAAGACTTCTCACAAGTAAAAGAAATTCCTCTGTATAAGTCCACAGTTGACCAAGGTCCAGCCTCCTTAACAGTGAGCAACAGGAAATATGCTGCCAAGTCACCATCTTCAGTTCTGAGAGTGAGTTTACATGCTTCCCCAATGGCACAAAGTCTCATGACGATCCAATGAATCAACAGACACTTGGGAAATATTAATAAACAATTTTTTATGAACTATTACAACAAAGAACTTCAGCAAGAAGGAAAATGAAGTTTATGATCTTTGAGTAAACATTTTTAGCGTAACAGTCTCTGCGACCAGATATTTAAAGAGAAAAATCAAGCTTATAAAACACCATTTCTCTGTTATCAACTGGAATACACTAAAAATAGGATACTGGAAATACATGTTCTTAAAGCATTTCCACAGGAAATGTCCATAATTATGACATTCTAAACCATTTAGCAATTGTATATGCTACATTAACTAAAACAAAGGTATTCCTTATTGCATATTTTAAAGTTGGAAGGATACTCTAGTTTAAGTGGGGGATATTTAGGGGGAAAATATTTTGGCTCCAAATGTATACTGCACCAAGGCAGCTTCATTCTAAAAACATAAACCATTTAAAATAAACTTTTATATTTTGAAGCCAATAATCCTTCAACACAATGAATAGTTCATAGTCCACTTTCTGACTAAGTGTCAGAGGTTAATTTTATGGGCCCTGTTTTAAGGCCTGTGAACAGCCCTCACTACTCTGAGAATCGGGTGTAGGTGGAGGTTCATCTTTAAAGCCTGAAGACATTAAGTCTTTTGCAGCAGGTGGTGGCCCATAGTCTTGGGGACGATGAGTTGGAGGTGGTAATGGGGCACCAGGAATGAAGTACTCTCTTGGGCCAAATGAGCCTAAAGGTCTAAATGGTGCAGGTCCTGGAAAAAAATCACGAGGGTCAAAAGGCAAATCCCATTGTCCAGGTGGAACACCTGGTGCATATTCTCTGAAGCCTATTGGTGGACGGATACTAGGACCTGGAAAATAAAAAGGAAGTTATGTAAATACCCAGAAATTTCTGAACTTGGGTGATTTCAAGTATGTTAATATAGTCTTTAATTTCTCCCAAGCCTAGAACATCAACTGGTGAACATCCTGACTTGCCAGATGAGGCAAACTGAAATGGAACAAGTTTAGGTTATAGCCTGGCCAACCAGCCATGAAGCAACATATTAAGGATTTAAACATGGCTCTACCTAGCTCCAGGCTTATCTTTTATCTTTCCCTACTATATAATTGCAGAATTATTTCTATCTCACAAGAGCTCCATTTATATTTGGAAGTACTATATTACCATGACAAGATGATAGATTATGAAATAAGAACTTTACTACATCAAAGAAATTTTGATAAAAGGAAATCCCACTATTTATTACTGTATCCATTAAAAATTCATGAAGTATTTCAGCATGGACTTTACACATGCCATCAGAATCAAGGTGCATGCCCTCCTGGAAAAGGCCTTCCACAGCCACCTAATTAAATCAGCAACATTTATTAGGTCACTGTTAAATCCTCCTCTTTAACACTTCCCTCTGACTTTTCTCAAGGTAAGGAGGGTTTGACTTTTCCTTTTCTATATTCTATAACCTACTGCCTATGATTCCAGTATGGGTGATTACAAACTTTATGTTATAGGATTTTCATATCTGTGACAAAATTTTAAGTTATGGCATGTGTCTCATCCACCTTTTCATCTATTGCAGTGCATATCAACATATTTTCAACAAACATCTGCAGAAGTAATATTTCTGGCTTTTCTCTATATAGCCCCTTATCCTTGTCTATGAGATAGCTATTGCCTATCTCAGTATAAGATTATGTAGTGTCCCATATGTCCCAAAAAACTGGAGGAAAAGTTAAAATGTACTCAGCTGTATCCTTTCATTGTTAAGACCTGAGATAGCAACCAACTGTTTTAGCAAGCAATAGAAATGAAAGATGAATGTGATTTATAAGTCAATCACTACTGTTCAGATCATCATACCAAATGGTGGAGGAATTGGCCGAGGCCCAAAAGGCCCACCGAGCTGAAATGGCGGTCCATACCAAAAGGGAGGTGGTGGAGGCCGTCGCATCGGGGGTTCCATAGGGGGGCCCATGAAGGGTACCCCTGAGAAAGGAGGGGGCCCTTTCATAGCCATATTAACCTGCAATTTAAGATTTTAAAGAAGTTAAAAGTTTTAAAATTCCTATGTATTAAGACAAAGTACCAACACCGATAAAAGCTAAAACCAAAACAGGCACCTGTCCAGAGAACACCATCAGTGCAACAAAACTCTACCCACCCCTCCTGTGTATTCCCACTGACAGCTTACAGAAGTTAGAAGGATTCCACAAGAGGGAGCAGTTTGTTAGTGATTATATCTGCTCAGGAAAGGGAAAGGCAAGAGGACTGGCAGAGGTTATTAACAGAGGTGATTTCTGACCAGTATGTCATGCTGTATTCACTACAACCTATTTCAAAGGGAGTCCCCCTCCTCCCCATCACTTCCCTTTCATCACAATAGCTCATTACTTCCATATTAAGAATGAACAGAATAAAATGAAAAATACATTCTTTACCCATGTAATAATAGCTACTATTCAGAGTATCTTCAGTAAGTCTTTCATAATTATTCAACCTCTGAGATCTTTAAGTAGACTGTCTTGTAAGAGGGAACAAAAGCAAATGGATTATGATAATTTGTTGAAGGCCACACTGCATATTAAAGGGTCTCAATCCCAGGTTTGCCTGCAAGCCATGCTTTTCCCACCTCTACTCCTCTATAACAACGGGTCTTTGCTCTCTTTTAAATCTTCTACTACAAAGGGGTTTGGGGGTCTTATCTAAGCTGCCCTTAGATTGCTCCAGAGATGTATATTCCTGGAATATGTATACACTGGAACTTGAGAAGTATTTTCCAACACAATGCTATATACACAAATTAGGAAGACAAGGCTTTAATATTTACTTTCATTTACTGTACACCATTTGAGATATTGATTTATCATTTCCTATGAGTAGTGAGTTTGAAACTAAACAATTAAAAATTTATTTTATTATAGAGCTGCAGAAGACCTACCAGATATAATAGCAACACAGTTACAAGAAAATGCACTTATGTGAACAAATGAGACCATTGCTTGGGACTGGCTCAAGAGGTCATTTCAGATTATCATTGTTGCACTGAAACAGTATTTCACTTTCAGAAAATCTGATACCAATCTAATTCAAATCACTCAAAATAGGGTTTGCACAAATGGAGGAATTCTTAAATAGCATTCTTCCAAACAAAAATAAAAATGATGAATTATATAAATTATAATGAATTTACTTTGCCTTAGAACATTCAACACAAAACACCATATAAAGTTAGAGTGATAACTTTTCACCTTCTGTAGTTCATTATAGTTGTACACACTTAAGCCACATTTCCAAGGAGAAAAGTAAGCTCAATATTGCATGCAGTTTAAAGCAAACAAGATCAGTGTCATGCTCTGAATATCCTTCCCAGAAATGCACAGAATAAAACCCAATTCAGTTCTCAACCTCTAAGTACTTACTCCAACTGGATGCTCAGTTAAAGAAGTAATGGTAGAAACTGAGGGGGTCTCAGGTTCTTGGGGAACAGTTTGCTTTTTAAAAAACAAATGGGATGGTACAAATAGAACACAAAGAAGGATAAAGCAAAGAGCAAGTACTGTAGGAAAGCAACATGTTCCTGCACCACCACGTGATTCACAGTAACTACAGAACTTACCTTGCCCTCATCCGTCACCTTAGCTGGAGAAGAACTTTTGGAGCTGCTGTTCATGTGAGCTGGACCACATCCTGGGTCTGTTAGAGATCAAAGAATGGATTCAGACTTATTCTAACATGAAGAGAATAAAAATCCTGCATCCACAATTACAGATTCTTTGAAATTACTTGGTCTCTTTACCAGAGGCAACGGGTTTCCCAGATGCCTCAGAAGACCATTGAGTACGAGGTAAAGGTCCATCCATTGACCCTTGGGAAAAAAGATCAGAGCCCTTATATGTATTTTTCAGAAGAAATAAACCACTGGTGGACAGGTCAGGGTTCAACAATAACTAGAAAGCAACATTAAAATGGGTTGCTCAGGGGCTGGGGTTGTAGCTCAGTTGCAGAGTGTTTGCCTAGCATGTGTGAGGCACTGGGTTTGATTCTCAGCACCACACCATCTACAATTAAAAATATTTTAAAAAAATGGGTTGCCCAATACATAAATCACAATTTATGAAGAGACTTAAGTAAAATAAAGAACTGCCTTGGGTTGATAGAACAGCAAATTAATACGTACTGGTCCTAAACTTTAAGCTACAGACTTGAAGTATGTGTAAGTTGGCTTTTCTTTAGTCTGTATAACCTGACTTCCAATCTTACCAAGACTACAGTCCTATTTAGAATTGGAAATAAGACTAAGTATTTCATATTGGAAATATGTATGCTACATAAAGTTTAAGGCTACTTTTATAATATGTGGAAAAGGAACACCATAGAGATTTAATTTAAAGATAAAGGTTTACACTTCACAGTGTAAAATTTAAAAGAAAAAACAATACAGGGACCTCCAGGGAAAAAAAAAATGTTTTCTATTCTAGAACAGATTTTACAGAAAACATTCACTAAGATAAAGTAAGAAATTATCTTCTATATATTGTACAGGCCCAAATTCTATGTTTTCATTAGAATATTCAAAAGGGAAAAAAATCAAAACCTTGAAGCAGTTTACTATAAAGCAACATGTGAATGCTCACCAAATCCATTTCTAGGCATATCTCTTTGATTAAGAGTAGCAGAAGGAGGTCTCCCAGCTGGCTCTGCTGTCAGTGAAGGGGAACAGTCTCCACCACTCACGGGGGATGGACCAAAAGAGCCATTATGGCTCAGTGGACCTAAAGACAACAATGCCGTGTTACTACTTTAAGGCAGCCTTCTCCCTGACACCAACCCCCACACCTCCCGCTTTAGCAAATCATTCAGATTATTTCATAACCATTACACACAGAAATAAAAAGTAATTTACATACATTCTGCACCAAGAAATAAAATAGCTCCTTTTACAAAGTGCCCCCTACCTCTCCGAGGAGGATTTTGTAAATTTGGTCTCTCCGGCATTGGTTTTACAATCACAGGTTCATCTTGCCGCATTGCCATCTTTTGGGTCATTTCCAGTAGTCTTGAATATTGAGAAAGAATGGGCTGAATTATGAAACAGCAATCATAGATAATATCTAGCATAACCTTAAAACACTATAAAACATACAGTAAGATACCAAAAATCACATACTTCTGTCTCAAATTAGCAGCTTCCCTTTTCTCTTCAGCTATAGCTCTTTCTGCAGAACGAGCTTTGAGCTATTAAAGAGAAAATATTCAAATTCAGTTGCGGTAGGCTATGCAAAAATAAAGAAAAGGGGAAAAAAATCTTACCCAATTATCATGAGCTTTCTTCTCATGCATAGCAATCTGAAAAAGGCAACACATTAAAAAAATGTTTTTAGGGATTCATTATTATAGCCTATAATTGTCTGTATTAGATATCAAAGAATTCTGCAACTACAGGACAGTATTAATTACTACCTGGTTTTTAAATGAGCGCTCGGTTTTCTGTAATTCTTCTTCCATCTCTTCAATTCTCCGCCTAAGAATTACAACAATTGAATAAAATTTGAAACATTCTGATCATTTTCTCTTTATTCCATCAGCTATACTTTTAAAGACTTTTATCATACATAAGAAAAACATTTCTAAAGTTATATGAATCCAGTGTGTTCAAAACTAATACTACAGACCAGGTGCAATGCCACATGCCAGTAATCCCAATGATTGGGAAGCTGAGGCTGGAGGATCACAAGTTCGAGGTCAGTCTCAGCAATTAAGTGGGAACCTATGCAACTGAGACGCTGTCTCAAAGTGAAAAAAAGGTCTAAGGATGTAGCTTAGTAGTAAAGCACCAAAAATAAATAAATAAATAAATAAATAAAATAAAAACCTAATACTAATAACTTCTTTATCATTTAATTGCTAGAGATTCTGAATTGATAAATTATAATTTCCTTAACTGTTCATCAGTGTGTTCTCAAGTAATTCTGCTAGAAATATCTTCCTCCTTAAAACTTTTTCTTTTTTTCAAATTATATCCATAGAAGATTTCCAAGGTCTATCAAATGCCACACTTTTGTGGGTCTTGATATAACACACAGCAAACTGATTTCTTAAAGAATTACTACAACATACAAAACCCCCAGAACTGTTTGCATTGACCAAGTTCCCTATGGTCTTGCCCATTGGGTACAAGTAAATTTTTGTTAACATTTTTCATTTGTTAAGTTGAAATTTATCTTTTCTCCTGTGTGAATTGAATGTGTTCATATCCTCTCGTTATTTATACTTCCATGCTATTTTCTTCTATCTACATAATGTAAAAAAAAAAATTAAAAAGAAAGCTAACACTAATTCATGAGACATTAACACCCTCCTTTAGAAACTGAACTCACTTGTAATTTTTAACTTCCTGTACAGCGGAAACCACCTTTTCATCTGCAGCTGACAGCTGCTGCTCTTTTTCTAGTCTCTCACATTCTTCTTGACTCTGTTTCCTAAAAGAAAACCAGTTATCAAATCAAAAGTTTCTCTTTGTGAATATCACTTCCCACAATTCTATAAAATGCTTAGGCACATAAAATAGGAATTCAAACCTGCAATTTCATAAATCAAACTCTGGCAAATCACTTACATTTTCTAACTTATCCTCTTAATTCTCTACTTACCAGTAAATAAAATAAATGTGAAAACAACATGTGCCCCAAGGGCAAGTCTCCTGTGTGTAAGATAATAAAAACTCACTTTACTTCAATGTGGAAGATCAGGACTGATCAACCTAACATAATTAAACATATTAGGATAAAGCAGGGGATAATTCTTTTCTCGTTTCTGCCATGGGTAGGACACTAAGTATATCTTTGTCATGGAGGAACTCTTTTCTCAATCCAAGACTGGTACCATATAGTCAGTCAAAGAAAAAATCTTCTAGAATATATCTTTTAGCTATGCAATTAACCACAGAACATTTTTCACACTTTAGATATTTATTTCAAAAGAATTGTAAATTAAGCAAAAAGACAAATCTGAGTTTTGATAATGTCTATCAACCAGAAAAAGAAGCCAAAGTGACCCACTATCAGAGTATTATCTACTGACAAGTTTTAACTCTGATCATGAAACTCAAGATGTTCATCTACTGACACAAAGGTAGCCACATTTAATGATTTAAAAAATACTATTTTCTGCTATCTTTGTACTACTTTAGCCATATTTCCAATTCAAAAGATAATTAACTTGAAACTTAATTTTCCATAAATCAGAAGAACTACAGTAAAAAAGGATTACTGGTACCAAATAGAAAAAGGGGATAATATATTCTTATATAGCTTCTCATTTAATTCTTCAGCAAGTATTTTATGAGTGGCTATAATATACTAGTTACCTTGTAAGATGCTAAAGAATAAAAGAGCTCACTGTTTCAGGTATAAATGATGCCTAAAGGAATATAATAATTTTCCCCACTGGCTTAAGAAAGAATATGGAGAAAACTGAATCTTGAAGGACAGAGAGAATTTTGATTCCAATTATCAAAGAGTTAGTCTGAGAGCACTAAGAACAATCAAAACATCTAAGAATATAAAATTGTGTTTGAAGGGATCCAAGCTAAAAAGTCAGTGAAGATATATGTATGTGGCCAAGATCCATTAGAAAAAGGAATCTCAGAATTACAAGTAAGGCTGGCACTTTAAGATACTTTTCTCCTATTGAAGATAACACAAAGATATGAGTCTGAACCAAGCCTTCATTAAATTCCTGGGCTTAGAGAAAAAATGAGGCTACCAATAAAGGGACCCTTAATAAAAGCCCTAGCCTTTGAGTTTAGATTAGAAAGTACTGCACACTTAAGTGATGAACAGGCAAAAAAATCCAAAAGGAACAATACTGAAAAACATTGAAAAGACAAGTCATTTTTTAATTATCTTAATTGCTGACTAAGTTTAAAGTGACAATCTTACTCAAGTAACCTCAACACTTTTCTATAAGAAGATAACTTCGTCTTAGTCCTCAAATTTCATCTATAATTATCACAACAATGTTGGCCAATCAAAACTGACCAGGCACTCCATAAGACAAAATTCTGTGAGAAAAAATCCCACAGAAAAGGAAACCAGCTAATGGGGTTATCCGCACATGTTTTAAAATCACTGTGCTTTATATAGTCAAAAAAGTAAAGTCAAGATTATGAATTTCAGGGCTGGGAATATAGTTTAGTTGGTAGAGTGCTGCCTTGCATGCACAAGGCTCTGGGGTTCAAACCCCAGCACCACAAAAGAGGAAAAAAAAGATTATGAATTTTGTCAAAGGATTAGAAACTATAAAACAAAGAAATAGTTGGGTGTGGTGACCTACCTACAGTCGAAGATACTCAGGAGGCAGAGGCAGAATTATGAGATTAAAGACAGCTTGGAAAGCAGTAAGACCCTAGTCCCTTATGAGAAAGAGCAAGGAGTCTGGGGAGGTAGCTCAATAGTAGAGCACATGGCTCAAGGTCCTGGGTTTGAGCTGTAGTACTGAAATAGGACTGGGGTTGTGGCTCAGTGGTGAAGCACAGGCCCCACATGTGTGGGGCACTGGGATCAGTCCTCAACACCACATAAAATAAATAAAATATTGTGTGGGGCTGGGGATGTGGCTCAAGCGGTAGCGTGCTCGACTGGCATGCGTGCGGCCCCGGGTTCAATCCTCAGCACCCCATGCAAACAAAGATGTTGTGTCTGCCAAAAACTAAAAAATAAATATTAAAATTCTTTCTCTCTCTCTTAAAAAATCCTATAAACAATAAAATATTGTGTCCATCTACAACTAAAATAATATTTTAAACCCTGAATTTTTTAAAATCCTAAACTCAATGAATGATTTTAACAGCAGATTTGGGAAGTGAAATAAATCCTAGAGCTTTTAACATAGGTCAGAAGAAAATATCCAGAAGAAGTAAATCCAGAATGTAGGAGGCAGGGGAAATCAAATTCTAATATACATTATTATAATCAGAAGAGAGAATGAGGTAAAATCAACATTTAGAAAAAGACTCGAAAATTCAAGAAGTGTTTAATGGTCCCAAGCAACATAACTGCAAGAGGAAAAGTGGGTGGGGTGGGGAAAACTACACCTAGGCACTTCCCAATACAACTGTTAAAAAAAGAGAAAGGACTACAGAAACTAGAAGAGGGATAAGACCAAAAAACAATGATAATGGACTCCTTAAAAAAAAATTTAAAACAGATGGTAATTAATTGGATATTTTTAAATTGCTAAAACTAAGTAACAGTCAAAATTCAGTAGCCAAAAGAAAGATCCTTTAAAAATGGAAACTGGTTTTAACTCTAATCATGAAGTTCATGTCAACCTAATACAGATTATAAAGGTAGCAATATTTAGTGAATAAAATACTATTCTCTGTTTATCCTTGTATTACCTTTGATACACTAATCAAATCTATCATTAAAGGACAATGTTCAAATAGAATGAAAATAATTTCAAATAAGAAACCAACAGTGTAGAATGCAGAACTACAGAAACTTTAAATATGTGTATAAATTGAATGAATGTCTTGTGGAGTTCACAGTATATGAAGTACTAACATACAATGCCACAACAGTTATCTGATTCAGGAGCTACTTAAAGCCCATAAAAAAAAATAATAAACCTATTAATCTATGTCAGGTTTTTATTAAATCCAGAATATATACCATGGCCTTTAAATTATGAGAAGATGAATAAAATTATAATTATATAATTATAATTCCATTATAATTTATGATTACATCAAGCTTATACAGGGGATGAGGAAAATAATTAAAAATATTTAAACTATTAAAAAGATACAAGGAAGAAAAAAAGAACAGGTCATCAAATAGAAAGCAAATTCTTCATAAACCACACGCACATATTGACATGGACAGACTTATATTTTAGAAAGTCCACTCAAGCGGCTATAGAGAAAACTACTAAGAATTTGAAATAAGTTATATACAAATATAAAAAATGTAGAATGAAGACAGATGATCTAGGTTAGAAACAGAAAAGATGACACAGGCATGAACTAACATAGTACCTGGGGATCAGTAAAAAGAGTAAAAACCACAGATGATGACTGAATGAATTTTGGAGGAGTTGAGAAAAATAGTGCTACAATTTAACTGCATTACAAAAAAATTAATTGCCATTTAGGTCATTCAGATTACTAGTAGGGACAGAGAAAACAAGTGTTCTTTTAAAAAAAAAAAGTGATAAAATGAGAAATGTTTCTTTGAAACAGGCCAGGAATTTAGAACTGGCCTGAACAAAAATTTGAGATTCTAAAAAGGTCGATTGGAGATCACAGAATTTTAGAAAAGTTAATGGAAAGGTTTCAATATTTAATGCATTAATTAGGCAACAGAAGTCAAAATACCTAAAAATAGTTAGGTCTGTAAGAAGGTCTGTCTTTGCTTTACAAGATATATATATATATATATATATATATATATATATATATATATATATATATGAGTAAAATCAGGTGCAAACAAATAAAATCTGACACAACCTATTTTTAGAGAATCCAAGTATTTTTGTGGATTAAAAACTTCAAATGAACTTTCAAAAAATAACTAGCTCCACACTAAGAAGATTAATATATAAATATATTCTACAAACAAGTACTTCTGTAATCATAACTCCTAAGGTCCTTGCCACTGTTCAATTTTGTGTGAACATCTGAGATATTCAAGTCCAAAACTTGTACCATCAATAAGTAAATATTATCCCTTTTTGAAGTTTTTATTCTACTAAAACATGTCATTCCAAATCACTCAGTATTTTTAAAGGTCCAGAGTTAGAGATACAAGTTCAAAACATTAGAATTACATAACTGATCACAATGAAAGGTAATTAAAATAAATAGGGAGATCATAGAAAGGGTCTAGAACTTTGAGAGGTATTTCCACATCAGTGACTGTTAATACCATTTTACCACTTCCTGCCTTCATATGAATTTGACAATTGATTACGATGTCCTCACAGCCTTAGTTTATGGTTCCAACTACCTCAGGACTCTTAAGACTGACAATGGAAAGAAAAATGCAACTTATAGGAAACAAACACAAAGGAAAAAAGACAAATCTCTACTTATTACAACTAGAAGAAATTGTAAATAATCTTAAGAAAACATAAAATTATCTATTAGTTCACACAGTGATAACAATAACAAACAATGAAAATCTTACTTTTGTAGTGCCATCTCATTTTTCTGGTAGAGTTCATTTAAAATCTCCACTTTCTGCCTTAGAGTTTTGCATTCCTCTTCCAGTCCAACTTTAGAAGACTGTAGTGAATTGCAGTCACCTTCTAATTTCTTTATTTGGTCTGTAAAGGATAAAACAGCTTATCTCTATATGTGTACAAGGACTTAAGAACTTGTTTGAGGGAGTAGTGCCAAGAAAAGTAAGAAGCATGAAAGCAAGAAGCCATTCTTTATCTTTCCAATAAAATTTTAAGTCTTTCCAACATGGCAATTTCTTCTCAAAAAGAACCCACCTTTTAGATTACATTTTGTGGGCATCGAGGCTCTTAGCATAAGTTGTAAAAGTTTTAGATCCTCTTCAACTACTGATATTGTAGTTTGTGTCTAAAAATTGCAGAAAAGAGAGGTATTCTTAAAAGTGAGGCACAGGAAGAATTCACAGGCACTATGGGACTCTTACAAAGAACTATACCCGAGAGACATCCATCATCTGCTTAATTTGATCTTTGATCTTCTCGTTCCGATCACCTAAAAAACAAAAGACTTTTGCTTTTTCTTTCCTTACTTTTAACTCTATATTCTCCTAACTTCCCCAAACTAAATAATGATTGTGTTCAAACACCAGAAGAAAAAAAAATCAATTAAATAACTAAACTGATTAGACTAATGACTTTTAAGAGAATTGCAAGCTTAGATTTAAAAAAAGAGAGAGAGAGAGGTGAATTTCAGGCTGGGGTTGTGGCTCAGTGGTAGAGTGCTCACCTAGCATGTGTGAGGCACTGAGTTTGATCCTCAGCATAAAAATAAATAAAAGTACTGTCTGTCTTAAAAACAAAACAAAAAAAGGTGAATTTCTAGTTTGCACAACTAAAATGTTATCTATGCTATTCTTGTAAGATAAAAGCTTTTCTTCTCTCTCAGATCTATCTTCACCTGGGCAAGTAAGTGTCTTATTTAGAAAGATTCAATCCTCTATTTTCTCCCTGAATCTACTACCAGGTGTGGTTTGAAATACTTGCTATGTAAGCAATATCCAACTTGGGAGAAAACATCTGGAAATATTTTCCTCATCAGTAAACACTGTTACACTCCCTCTCTCTAGCTTTCTGATAGTCTCTAGACTCTGTTCTCACAGCCTTAGTTTATGGTTCCAACTACCTCTGGACTCTTAAGACTGACTGTGGACCTTAAAACCACAGAGCCATAGAGATGATGAGTATCAAACTCAACTATCATCTGCATAAGAAATAAATTTCTCTTACTGTACAATGTTCAATACTCTAAGTATTGTACAGGATGTGACTATTGTAGCTGCAGTGTACTTACTAGTTTTCAATGGGATAGAAAAGGTCAGTGTTCTTCACATGCCTATTGCTACATTATACCCCAGCAACCCACCTCTGCCAATGCAACAGACATATCTATAGATCCAGTGATATGTGTCTACAACCCTGAAGCTTAAGAAGAAAATCAGCTAGCTGAAAAGTGGCATCTGTATAAATACTTAATTAAAGACAGGAAAGCAAAAAAAGGATTCAACCTCCCTGAGACTGATCTTACCTGCTACCTCTCCGTTGGTTAATTCATCTGACTCATCTTCTCTATTTTGATCCTCAGATTCAGATTCACATTGTAACCGATTCAACTGTGTGATATAATTAGTCAAAGTCTAGAAAAGAAGCAAAAGGTTGGAAGACTCTCGATTTTAATTCAGAAAATTTCAGGAGAAATCATGAGATGAAACATGTATTTGGAGTATAAACTTACATTAATAGTATCATCTTTGTGATTAAGAAATACAAGTAAATCTTTCTGGGACTTCTCAAATGATTTGATGTGTTCACTGAGCTCAGCGTGTGATGTACACCAGTCTTTGACTTCCTGCTGCAACTGAAAAGTCAAAACACATGAATTCCTGTGGGTTAGGGAGGGGTTTCTGCACTGGATACATCAGGACTACAAGACTTAGACAAAGAAATAGAGAACCATACTCCTCGGTGGCCTGCCTCAATTGAGGGGGTTGAGACCTTGGTTAAGGAAGAGGGCAGAGTGGCCCCAACTCTCACAGCTGCAGTAAGAACATCAGAGTTCTCAGGAAGTTGACCCTGTTTATTGCATTCCCCAGAAAATTGCTGCCAATTCAAATAATTTACCTCCAGCAGGAATGGCTGGGCACATATGACTGTCTCCTAAATTTAGACTCCTTATCATGTAATCTTCCCTTGGCCAGTGAATCAGTAACTACTCAAAAGAGGATCATAAAATACTTAATTTTCTGGTTTAAAAAGTTTCTTTGAGGCTATGCAAGTTAATAACTGATTGACATTTGATAAGAAAAGCAATAATCCAAAAATCCAAAACAGATGGAGAACATATATATGCACTCAATTTAGGGAGCATGTTTAAACTTTGCATATCTAGAAAAGGTCCTACATGAATATTCCTTACCTCAGAAACAGATCCAAGAAAGATACAAGATAATGATATTCACTTCTCTAGTTTACATTATGTATGACATCAAATTTTCTTTACCTGCTCTTTCGTCGTCTTAAGTATGGTATTTTCTTTCTGAAGCTGACAGCATTCCAACTTCACCTTCTCTTCACGAAGCTTAGCTTCATTAAAGACATTTTGAAGCTAATGCAAAACACTAGAGTTAGTGAATTAATTCCAAAGAAAAAACAAAGTTATACTTTCCCAAACCAGACATCATATAGTTCTCATTTTTTGCACATTTTAGCACACTTCAAATTTTTGGTCCGCAACAAAACTAAGATGTAGTATTAACATCCCATTATGCCAACTATCCCATTAGCAAGAGTTGGCAGCTTTACCTCTGAAAATTCAGAAGTATTCACTGAAATGACATCTTCAAGCTTCTCTATAGATTTCTTATTTTCAATTATCTGCCAGGAGAAAACAGAACACAAAATATGCATTAGGATTTCAGTAGAAATAGTGATATGTGTGTGTGTGTGTGTGTGTGTGTGTGTGTGTGTGTGCATGTGTGCGTGTGTGTGTATGTGTGTGTGTGTGTACACACATATATATACTAAAAAAGATAAACACAACAAAATATTTGTCAAGCCATCCCATTACATTTCAGTAATGCAGGGGATCCAGCTTTGAACTAAGCAAAAAATCAAGAACTGAAAGAGATGAGGGAAAATGAAGTCATAAATATTTCATGGCATCCACAACCTTACTGTTTATGAGATAACCAGAAAAAAAGGTCAAAGTATAGAAAATCATAATGCAATAATAAAATGTTTTAAAGCATAGAAAATTAATTAATTACTGTTTCAAATAAACCAGTTCAAATTAGTAATTTTTTTTCTAGTGATAGAGAAAAAAATTTCCCAAGATCATTTTTAAAATTTTCTTATCTGAAGTAAAAAAATGATAAAATTTAAGAGAGAATAGACTAATCTCACATACAGAAGAATTCCCAAAAATTTATAAAGATATTCGCTCCTTAAGAAAGTGGACATAACTCCCCAATCTTTGTTTGCAATGCCTGGGATTGAATCCTGGGCCTCATGCATGCTAGGCAAGTGCTCTACCATGAGCTGCATCCTGAGCTCGTAACTCTTCATACTTTAACTGTGGGCTGTGCATGGTAACTTCCAAAGAATATAATATGAAAAGGATTGGAAAGAATTTTTACAGTGAAGAAATCTGATAAATACTACCTCAGCTAGGTGATCAAGCTTACTTGGGGGTAGGATATTTCAGAACACACTCTCTACTATCTTTTGCAACTTTTATGTAATTACAGAAACTTATAGAAATTGAAAATGAAATATGTAAGTAAAATTTTTTTAAAGTACAGAAAATTGATTAATTCATTACTCTTTCAAGTAAAAAGTAAACAAATACTGTTCAATTGGACAATAGTTTTTTAGTTGATCTGCATGTTTCCAAGGGCAGAGCAAAGCAATATGAAAATTATCCAAGATTGAGAATAAAAATATTTCCTAGGCCCATAAAAATAATTTGTTGTATCAGTAGTTAAAAGTTCCACAAAATGGGCACAGATGTGGGTTCAACTTCCTTGACTCCTAATCTTACTTTAGTTAACAGCTGGACTAAGTTCAACTTAACCAATTTTACAAAATATTTAAAAAGCCAAATTAAAGCAACACTTAGCAGCAAAACTCTTACCAAGTCGTGATTCTTAGCATTCTGTTCTCTTTCAGATTCTAACATAACATGAAGACTTTTAGCTCTCTCATCCAGAAATTCTTTAGCTTTTTCAAGAAGCTTTATTTTATCCTGGGAAAAAAGGTGTCAAGATTACTCACTCATTACACTTACTTTTGAGTTTAGAATGTAATTCCCCCCAAAGAAGGGATTTTTACCTTATATTTAGTTGCTTCATCAGAAAGAATCATATTTTGTTTCATGGTTTCTTGGATCTGTGTCTCTGATTCCTTTATCTATGTAAATAAAGCATTCAGAATTAAGATACACAAATTATAGTGCTCTATACAAGTTACTTCCAGACAAGTGACCCTTTCCAGAAGAAAGCAGTACTTAATACATATGACTGCTTAGAATTTGGATGATTTGTAGGAAATAATGAAGTAAAAACTTTAAAATATGATTTTTAAATTAAAACAGGTAGAAATGATTCAAGCTAGAACCAAGGGAGAAAGAAACAAAAAAATAATTATACCTTCTCTTCATACTTTGAAAATTTCTGTATCAGTTCTTCATCCTCTTTCATGAAATTGATTATCTTTTGGGCAATTTGCTGTTCAGTGACTAAAAGGGGGAAATACACAAGATTATTACAATCACTAAATGAAATCCAATTACTCAATCTACTAAAAGCAAAGACATGTTATATGGTACTATGAGGAAATACTTCTTAGCATAACTATTATGCTTTTAAAGAGCAATCTATGCTTATTAGCAATTAGAGTATAAAATTATTAAAATTTAAGAAAAATATAAAAACAATGATATTTTGCTGGGCGCGGTGGTGCACACCTGTAATCCCAGTGGCTCAGGAGGCTGAGCTAGAAGGATCCCAAGTTCAAAGCCAGCCTCAGCAAGAGCGAAACACTAAGCAACTAAGTGAGACTTGGTCTCTAAATATAGGGGGTTTGGGATGTGGCTCAGTAGAGTGCCCCAGAGTTCAATCCCAGGTACCCTTCCCATCCAAAATGATATTTCAATTTAAGCTTATTTCACAGATGGGAAATACAGTAAAGTGTTGTAGCTTGATATTCCTCCCTTCTCAAAACACTTTCTTTTCAGAAAATGGAATCATTTAATTCTTTGCAAAGAAAAACAGAAATGAAAGCATACTGATTCACATTACCATTCTTTAAATTATCTATTCAATTACTTAATGCATGATTAAATCATTAGCATAGAAATACTCTTCAAATGTAATACATCTGCATTACATCAATATTCAAAGTTAATCTGCCCCAAATTAAAACTTATCATCTCCCTATCCACAATTTGTTCCTCCTCTTTATCTCCTATCTCAGTGTTGGAACCATCATCATCTACTCAGTTATCCATGCTAGCAACCTAGGAATAGTAAAATTTTCAGGAGGTAAAAAAAGTAATAGACATTAAAAGTCACTGTATCTACTTCTAACATACATAAAACACACATCAAACACCAATACAATACAAGTTTAAGAAACCTAAAAATTTACCTTGATATACTCTATCTTTTACCTAGAAGAGAGAAAAAAGATTAAATTTGATGTCAAACATCTGCTCAATAGAAACAGCATTCCTAAAACAACAGTCAGAATCATAACCAAGTGAGAATTTAATAACATTCTGGTTCAGAATAATAAATTTATAGGATTAAAAATAAGTAAAGGTTAACAAGCATTTTAAATTTAATTGGTAGTTATATTTCATAAATAGGCTCTGACATAAAAACACTAAGATATGTACCTTATTTCACAGTAAATATGTGTGTGTGTATGTGTGTGTGTGTGTGTGTACTCAAAATCATTTACTTGAGAATTCTAAATAACCAGGATAAAGTCTAGAAACAATGACTATTCAAAAGTAATTTGAGGAAACAATATTAAAGGCATAATCTTTGTACTAAGATATGCCACCTTCACTCACCAGAAAACATCTTAGAACTCCAATTTAAATTTGGCTATTGGCTGAATTTAGAAACTAATAGGCTACATCATCTTGTTTCTACAAACCACTAAATATATAGCAAGAAATCTGAAAGGGAAGACTGCTAGAAGAAAATGCACAAGCAACAAGAGAAATGACAATTAACATATTCTGGAAAGGACAAAAACAATCATTTCCTAAAGACAGCAAAAAACTGCCTGATAATAAAACCTAAGCAGAAATTTTTTTAAAAACATCACTAAATTTCTTTGTAACTTAGCATATACTTGTCCTTTCAAATGTTATAAATGGTGATGGAATACTCAGATGTGTCCATGGATCATCCATGGGATCTTCGTAATAGGAAATTGCATTCAGAAAACTCCAACACAGAAAGAAATGGCATTTCTTTAATGTCATAGCCTTGCTAACCTTTTACTCAAAATGACAACAGAAGAAAATGGGAAGTAGCATAAAAGTGGTCATCTAAGGAAGAGACTAAAGCTCCAAAGTCAAATGCTGAAACTGAGGAGCAACAGCTAGGAACCAGATCCCACATAACCTAGTGAAAAGAGAAACAGGTATTGTTTCTTTCTTGAAATGAAAGAAACAAGAGAGAAATATAAAGGGTTTTCATGTTTTTCCCTTCTCTTTACCCTTCTATTTCCTTTTTCCTTTTAGCTGAGAAAAAGTTCAATGAGATTGAACTGTGAAAATTCCTCACAGGAATCCAGGCAAACGATTCTTCTATTTAAGAAGGGAATGCTTTTTAAGAGATCTTACACTCAATTGTACAAGGAGAGGAAACTTATCTTAACAATGATATGTCTGATATAATTAAGAAATCAAAAAAAGAACACTCAGATTTGAAAAGATTTGTATCCAATGCTTTTGGCCTCTTTAACTGTTAGGCTTTTCATATGCAAAGTCCATTTACCTAAAATAATTTTCTTCCAATTATGTTAAATAACTATGAAACAGAATGACCTACAGTACAAACATATGTATGTATAAGCTTATATATATACGCTTATACATGTATGTACACACATACACAGAGATAGACTAATTCTGCTCAGAAAAAAAAGACTTAATGAACAAAACATTTAATGGATTTTTGTACAACACATAATCTATACTTCCAAATAAAAAGGTATTTTCTGAACATATGATCAAATCATAAAATCTGGGAAAAATATATATAAAAGACTGGAAAAATTATCTTATCTCCTTTTTCCCATATTACTGTATTTCTTTGTAGCATTTCCCCCTGTTTATATGTGTTTATATTAACATACAGTTCATCAACATTTAAATCTTAGTTTCTGCTTTTTTTTCCACTTCACATTTAATTGTGAGCATTTTCTGTACCTCAAAGTTTGAAATAGATAAATCTGCCTACTATTCCATTAAGCGAACATACAATATCCCCTAAATGAATTATGTTGTGCTAAGTCTTCAATCTAATACACTGTTCCACTGAAAAACATTACCAAAATCTTCAAAGCATAGTTATTTCTTTAATATAGATTACTAGACATATATGCTACATAAAAGGATATTTATCTAACCTATCCCATCTTTTATCCCACTTTTAAGACTTATGATACGTATGAAACTACTGGTCAGGATGGCTGTAAGAATTACCAGTTCTACCAACTGCACCCACACTAAATTATTTTATAAGGTTAGTTTGACTTAAACCACTAATTTGTGTTTTAGCAACTGAAAAGGAAAAAAAAGTGGGGGGGCAGTGACTATATAAGATAATCCTTGTGCTTATGTGCTAAGGTATAAGTAAGTTAATTTACTCACAACAAGAACAGTTCTCCAAAAGAAAATGACAAAGGATACCAATCCAAAGAAAACAGTGAAAACTACAGGCTCCCATGGTAGTCCATAAAAATCAGGCCCAGGTTGATACTCATCAGGCAATGTAGTAAACAGCTGAAACAGACAAATTAGAAGAAATGGGAAACCTTAAATTTATAACAAAACAGTCACAAAGAATCATGGCAATTCTAAACCAACCTCCTCGTCAGAAATCCACCTCCTCAATATTTTCCAATAGTTTCTTCAAGAGAAAGGATACTGACAGTCTCATATTTTTTGTTCACTTGCAGTGTTTTCAAGTATAATGAATCTAAATACTTTTTAAAAAAATTTATTTATGTATCTTTAGTTTCAGGTGGACACATTATTTTGTTTTTATATGGTGCTAAGGATCGAACCCCTAACCCTAACCATCTAACCCTAACCCTAACCCTAACCCTAACCCTGTGCCTCATGCATGCTAGGCAAGCGCTCTACCACTGAACCACAACCCCAGCCTGAATCTAAATACTTTAAATTGAGCATACTTTAAATTTTCCAGTTTGTAACAGGCCCTATATCATCACATTGTCTAACACCTGGCTAGAATCCCTCTGGATCATTCTTTTCTTTTAGATAACCTGGTTTTTATAATTTAAAAAATTTATTTAACACAAAAACTTAAATATATGAAAGAACTAATTAATTTTATGGCAACAAATAAAAACAATGAAACAATAAAAAGATTTCAAGCCCCTTTGGGTATCATTTGATAAGCTAGAATACCTTACTATTCTGAAAAGTGTTTAAATAAAGAAAAGGAATCAAATATTTATCTCCTGCCTTAACTATACAAACCAAATAACTGTGTAAAGAATAATCAATCATAGCCAGGTGCCGTGGCATACACTTGTAATCCCAGTAGCTAGGGAGGCTGAGGAGGGAGGATAGCAAGTTCAAAGTCAGCCTCAGCAAAAGTGAATTGCTAAGCAACTCAGTGAAACACTGTATATAAATAAAATACAAAATAGGGCTGGGGATATGGCTCACTAGCCAAATGCCTCTGAGTTTAATTCCCAATACCCCCCCCCCCAAAAAAAAAGAATAATCAAATTTTTATTTGTGTAGGCATCCCATCCTTTAAATGAAGAAAGAAAAATCCAGCAACTCAGACCATTGCTATTTTGCAACCTATAATATATTAGCAAATCTCACCAACGTCACTGTTGACTAGTAGTCAACATCAAAGGAGAGGATATGCATATGTCAATGCAATATTTCCTATTAAGTTTTCATAAGAAAAAGAATTGAACCTAAACCTGACTATGAATTTCCAAGAAATATAAAGCAACAGAGAGAAGCTGAGGTTGTTAGCTCTGCACTTGCCTAGAATGCATGGAGCCCGAGGTTCAATCCCAGCACCACCAAAAAAAAAAAAAAAAAAAAAGGCAATAGAGAAAACAGGTTAAATTGTTGTACCAGGGGGATGTCATTTATTCACCAAAACTACAATATATCCTAGAAGTCCCACAAACATATTTTTTTCAATTATTGCAAAAAGTTACAACAAAAGGAGAAATCAATTAACTTATATGAGACTTGTTCTCCCACTGAAAGCAACCAGAAAGTTGGAGAATATATATATATATATATATATATATTTGGTACCAGGGATTGAACTCAGGAGCACTTGATCACTGAGCCACATCCCCATTCTCAGCCCCATTTTGTATTTTATTTAGAGACAGGGTCTCACTGAGTTACTTAGAACCTCACTTTTGCTAAGGCTGGCTTTGAACTCATGATTCTCTCTCAGCTTCCTGAGCCACTAGGATATTAAGGCATGTGCCACCATGCACAGTCAAAATATATTTTTAAAGAGCTATTTTTCAGATAGAAAGCCACAAGGGACATGCAACTGTCACCCCTAAGAGAAGGAGAACAAATAGGTGAGCATTCTACCTTGAGGCAGGCTCTAGACCTCAGTTTGGGAAGGGGAACCCAAATGGGGCCTAACAGTCTCACTGAGGAGAAAGAGACCAGAGTTCCAGGAGATTAAGCAGCCAAAAACATGTAGAGAAAACTACCAGAAAGATGGGAGCCACAAAGAAAGAGAGTTCCAGAAATCTGCATGGAGGTGGTCTTCAGTTTGGGGCTACATTCTAAGCAGTACCTGCGAGGGCCAAGAACAACTATAAGCTAACCAATCCCACAGTTGGCACTGAGCTGGGAGAAGTCTGGATTCCAGCTAGTCAGAGAGAGTTGACATACAAAAACAGTATGGTCAACAAGCTCATGAAGAAGTATTTGATCCAGGCATGATGGCACATGTCTGTAATCCCAGCAGCTCAGAAGGTTGAGGTAGGAGGATCCCAAGTTTGAGGCTGGCAACTTATCAAGAGCCTAAGCAAGTTAGTGAGACCCTATCTCAAAAAAAAAGTTCACTCAATATCATTAATTATCAGGAAATAAACTCACAAAGACATACCCACTAGAATGGCCCAAGTGCTAGTGAAGATGAAGTCAAGTGGAAGTCTCCTGAATTGCTGGTGGAAGTATAAAATGATTGTGGTCATTTATTAGCATGGCTTGACAGTATCACATAAGATAAAAACATACATTAGACGTAGGAGGCAATTGCACTCCTAGATATGAGTCCACTTATAGGGGCATACATATGAAATAGTACTGTAGGAAAAATGAATCTATTATTTAAAAAAAAAGTTATCAGTGGTTGCCTGGAACAGGTGGTGAAGGAACTCACTGGGAAGGATCCCAAGGAAACCCCTTTTCTAGTGAAAAAACTGTTCTATATCTTGATTATGGTAGTTTTTACATAGGTATCTACATTTGTTAAAACTCAGAGTGTGATTGCTTTGGCAGCACATATACTAAAATTGGGACAATACAGAAAAAAATAGCATGGTCCCTGAGCAAGGATGACACCCACATTTGTGAAGCATTCCATAGTTTTGTGGAAACAACTCTTCAACAGATGAATGGATAAAGAAACTGTGGTACATATACAAAATGAAATGTTACTTATAGCATTAAAAGAGAAAAAAATTATGGCATCTGCGGGTGAATGGGAATATCAGGCTAAGGGAAGTAAGCCAATCCCAAAAACCAAAAACTGTATGTTCTCTCTGAAAGTGGATGCTGACCCATAATGGGGGTGAGGTGGGTGGCAAGGGGCATGGAAAGAATGGAGGAACTTTGATTGGGCAAAGGGGAGGTAGGACAGGCGAGAGGGCATAGGGATAGGAAAGATGGTGGAATGAGATGAACTTCATTACCCGAGGTACATGTAGGACTACTACACGTGTTGTGTACAACTAGGAAAAGTTTTGTTCCATTTATGTACAATGAATCGAAATGCATTCTGCTATCATGTATAACCAATTAGAACAAATTAAAAAAAAACTCACTGATATTGGCTATCAAGGAATTACTGTTAAGTTGGGTGATGGCCCGTGGGTTCATTATACTATTCTCTATGCTTTTCTTTAAAGCTTTTCTAATTACATTTATTTTTTAATTAGTACATAGAAATAAACATTATAATTATTGAAGTAGGTAACATGACATTTTGATGCATGTATACACTATGTAAAGTTTAAATCAGGTTAAATATATCTACCTCCTCAAACATCATTTATGGTAAAACTTTCACAATCTTTTCTTCTAGTATTCTGAAATGTACAGTATGTTATGGTTACCTATAGTCCCCTACTATTCTCTCTGCTCTTATTTGAAAGTTTCCATGATAAAAATACTAAAAATAATTTTTAAATTAAGATATAACTTCAAATATTTAAAGGATTTCTATGTAGAAAAGAATTCAATTTTATAGAGGAAATCATGTGGAGGAAAATTTGGAGTCAATACAAGGATGAACTAGACAACAGAAGAACATATAGCCTTGTAAGAGAGTGACTCATGCTAGGAAATACTGGTGTAGAGGCCTCATAACTACTCGTCAGGGCCACAGTAAAGAAAATTACACCAATGAGTGAGAAACTAGACTAACAGCCTTCCAAGGTTTCTTCTAACACTAAGATTCCACTAAGATTCCATTGATCAATGAATCTGATTGGTGCACATCTCCCAAACACATCAGAGCCTATTACTCTCCAGTCCTATCAGATATCATACTACTTGTTTAAGATTTTTCATTGACTTGTTCATAATTTTTGCATATATTTGTTAAGTCCTTTTCTTAAGACTTTCAAAAATCACAATCATGCCTTACACCTGTTAGACTCTTTTAGTCCTCGCACAATGTCCTGTACATACTGGGACATCAAAATGCCTTTTTGAAGGCTCCTTTCAAATCAGTCTCATAACATTGTGCCTCTTCTTTGCCACTCACGTCAATGTCTTACCTCAGTGATTTTGCAATGTCACTGCAAAATCACTGAGCATACCTGCACCACATTCGTGTACCCCGACCTAGACCTAGAGGAGGGCTCTGTGCATACCTAAAAATATGAATAAAGAAATCCTTCCCATATCGTGAGGCTGTAAACTTTCCAAGTGATGTTGATTCATTCTGATAATCAAATTATGACTGTGGAAGACTGGGCTTTAATCACTGGAAATATCATTATTCTAACTGCCTGGCTTGTACATACTCCTTACCCAGGTGGCTGCCACCACCATGAACAAACATGGAGCCAACTGAAAAATGATTCATTTCTCCCCATCACATCTTTTCCACCCTGGTGGTCTTTCCTCCCCAGGTATTCATTGTCTTTATACCACATCTGACTGCCTACATGAGAATTAGGGGGTGTGTGGGGGTAAAACCCTACAAAATGCCAGACACCTCACCAGACACTTTACCTTGTCAAATCATTTAATTCTTATGATTGGAGTAAGCATTATCTACATTTTTCAGATGGGGAATCTGATATTCAAAAGTTTAGTTATTTGCCCAAACTTCTAAATGATAACCTTGGGATTTGAAACCAGATCTACCTGGCTACAAAATCTATACATTTTACAAGGAAAACAACAACATCACTTTTCTTACACAAGTCTTGAAATAACACAACCTACAGGGAACAACTTCAGTTGAGAAGGATTACTGTCACAATGGCCCTAGGACCATCTTCACCTCCAAGCTCTAAAAGCTTTCTCATTCCTATAATTAAACTCTAAAAGTCCAACATCAACAAATATCATGAGGGGGAGGTAAGTCCTAAAATGCTTAGATAAGCTTCTAGGCAGATTAAATGTCTTGTTTGGATCATGATTTTCTTTAGAAAGGTCAGCCTTAAGTGACTCTTTCTAAGAAACAGATCTAACCTAATTCCTTTCATTCTTAAAACTTTCTAAGGATCGCCACTATTAATGGTCTAATGCTACTTTGGCTCATGACTTCGTTTAAGATTTGCTGGCCTCTCCAACAGACCATTCCCCTCCAACTTCACACTTTATACAACACCAACTATTCACCTTCTCCTGGCCTCCCCAAATATGCTTTTCTTCATGTTTCCATTTCTCTGAACACATTTCTTCTGACTGCCAGCTTCCCCCACCATCCTCCACCCCAGCCTGACTAATCAACAACAAACCACATGTCACACTCCTGTTTGCCCTTTGCCTGTGCTTCAAACACATCTCAACTACTTTCTGACCTTATTGATCACCCTTCCAACCATAATAAATGCATTTATGGACAATAATGTTCTAGCATCAAATAAATACCTCTCTTTCTGCCATTATCTTACTGTGTTTCAAGAACGAAAGGTTCTGAGGGGAAGAACCAAGTTTTTACAGGTGTACAAATGTCCAGCCTTGGTAGACAGCAAATCTTCCTCATATGCTAAACTAAGTAGCCATTAAGTCACACCCCTATGGCTTTTGTTTTAGGAGCTATCTACTCAAAGGGTCAGGAATCTTTTTCATAAAGACATTTTAAGTTCTTCACTTCATGACCAGAAGCCACTTAAAAACTAATAAATAATCAACATTCTAATTGAAGAAACTATGCCAAACTTACCATCTTAGTGAAATAAAGCAAGTATGAATATAACAAGGAAAGCATGTTGTCCAAAAGGGTGGCATCTGGTGGCTCTTCCACCTTTATCTCCTTTAGTTTTTCTTCTGTATCAGCATCATCAACAGGAGTACCTTCTGTTATAAGTAGCTCTAAAATTGAAAGGGGAAATGGCTATTTTATTTTATGCTATAGAATAAGAATTGTCTCTCTTCAGTTTCAATATTCATCGAGTGTTTCACTAAATATATAAGTCACAGTGCCTGGAATATGTGGCTCTCCTAAAGACAATTAACACAGAGAAAAAAACTTCAAAATCCTAATTAGAGCTGTCAGACCCTTCAATTATAAAATGAACAATCTCCAGTCTACTCTCCACTACTTCCATGGCCATACAACTGCTACCAGAACAATATTTACTAAAGGAAAATTTTTAAAAACAGAGATATATAGACAGGGTCACATTCAACAAACATGGATTTAGTGCTGGTGAAACTTTGTGTTAAAAATTTTAGGAAAGCTGAAAGAGAGGGAGTCTTGGTTTGCAGATTTACAGGTCGAATGAGCCAAGGCTTAACACAGCATCTGGCACCTGGCAGAGATACTCAACAACTATTTATTGAGTGGACAGATGACAGCTATTTAAAAAGAACACAGTAATACCAAGAGAGACTAAAGAGAATTGGGTACAGACCTGCATTGAGGCTCTGTGAATGAGGTAGAATTCCAGTTAGACCTGAGAGCTTGTAGGGGTGGAATTTCAATATGAGTTACATGAGCCTGGAGTATGTTTGATTAAACAGCTAGGAGTCCAACATGCAGTTATTAAGAAGTTGGACCAGTTGGGCTGGGGATGTGGCTCAAGCGGTAATGCGCTCGTCTGGCCGTGCGGCCAGAGTTCGATCCTCAGCACCACATACAAAAAAAAAAAAAAAAAAAAAAAGATGTTGTGTCCGCCGATTCCATTCACCACTATTTTTTTAAGCTTTTGCCTACTTTTTAAAATTTTTTTTTAGTTTTTGATGGACCTTTATTTTATTTATTTGTATGCAGTGCTGAGAATCAAACCCAGTGCCTCACATGTTAGACAAGCACTCTACTACTGAGCTACAACCCCAGGTCCTCCATTCACTATTGGTCTATGAATTTGACTGCTGGTGAAGTCTGCCCATTGGCTCAGCATCTCAGCACCTGAGACACATTAAATGACATTTGGGAAGATTTTACCTATAAAGGTGATTGACATCATTTTGTGATGGAACCTAAAAGGCCAGGGAAATAATTCATGCTTAATTTTGTAAGCCAAGTTTTCCCTAATCTTGAAAGTTTTGGAGCATGAAAATAACAAATCTTAATGATGCGTTATTCATTTTCAGAACCTTATGGAGTTAAACACAGTTTATAAGTCAGTAGTGTTCATATATGGATGCAATGTCTTCTGGAAAATGGGAGAACTGATATGTTATTCCTTCTCAAATTAACTGAATCCCCCCTGCTATGAGTTCTCCTACACTCTGTGTGTGCAGATGGGGGCGGGGTCAGGATCAGTGCTGCTAAGCCCTGCACTGGTGCAGGATAATGCTATAGCTATGCTTACAGACCAGAACCTTTAAAAACACAAAATACAGTAATTATGGCTTCATAGCACCATACTGGATGGATAAAACAAAACAATTAGTCATCATCTAATTTACTGATAAAATGAGAGTGAGCAACACAAAAGTAGAATGCTGTTGATGCCATTATTGGGGATTTTTTAAAAAAATTGTTTCTCATCTCCCACTGGATACTGTGCACTATGATGAAGTATTCATAAGTGTCAGTCTAAAATGGATTGCAGTTCTGTACTGTTTCCTGTAAGTATATAGTATAAAGATCTGGACCGTTGACTGCATTTGAAAAAGTTTAATTACCATGTCCAGGAAGCAAGTCAAAACAGGACTTGAGGTATATTACATTCCATTTAGAAGAAAAGGGAAAAAACACAGAATTTATGAGACTATGAACAGTGATTCTCAAGCTAACTTGTACCAGGCCAGACTTTCCTGGAAGGCCTGCTAAACACAGATTGTGGGTCCCACCCCCAGAGTTTCTGGTGCTGTTGGTCTGGTTGAAAATTAGTTTTAGAGCATAAGGCCTTTGAAGAATAATATTTTAGTTGTAAATGGTTTACACAAGCTAGTCATAGCTAAACATTTGCTTTTAGGTGAGTTACAGTCTCTGGCCTATTTTTGATTTCTAGTCATCTTTATTCTTTATTTTCTCTCACTTAAGAGATTTTTTTTTTGAACTCACATGTACCTATATCACTCTCTGCTCTATTTTGTACCTTTGGCAACAAATATCCTTGAAAGCCTTCATTATGATAATGCCTCTACTTTGTAGAGAAAAATTGACAAGCTTTACCTGGGTCTACTTTCTCAGTATTTGGGATCTGAGACACTTCTAAGACACCCATGTCCTCAGTCACAGGTTGACTCAAGAGGCTGGGCTCTTCAGGATGGTTCATATTTAAATGATGACTCAGGAGGCGAGGCTCTTCATGAAGATTTCTATTAAGATTATTTGTGTTCTCTTTAGGAAAATCATCTTCATGGGGTGGCTGCATCTCTACAGGGGAGAAGAATGCATTGAGCCAGCTGTATGACACTATCTACCCCCACTTAAGCCCAATGATCAGCACTCCCCCTCAGCGCACAGCTCCAGAAACCTCAACACTGCCCTCCATGTCCTGGCATGCGCTCATGAGAACAACTGGGCAAGGATATGGGAGGGTTAATTGTTTTCATCCCATTTAAAGGATGACTAAACTATACAGTCAAATTTATAAAGAAGCCTTTAATCCAAAGTATTTTATAAACAAATACATTTATGATAGAGGCTTCAATAACTTACCTTCCCTTGGCAAACCAACATACACCCACATGAATAAATGTGCAGAAGAGAATTCTGGTCCAGAACAAAAATGTGAAATGTCTATTCTGCTCAGAAATAACAGGAACTCTTTCATCTACAAGTGTGCTGGTCTCACCGAGCCAGTATAGAGAAGGGAATTCCGTAAGTCTAGCTTGCTAATGTGCCTTTCAAATATGTTCAAAGTAACCTAGGAGCCAAATGGTGAACCTATCTCCTTCCTGAGCTCAGGACATAGACCAATAGGATCCAGAGCAAAGATGATCTCTTTACAGCTTCATATTCTACCCTGAACATTCACTTGTACTTTGCATTCTTATCCAAAATATATCTGCTTTGATTAAATGTACAACTGTTTTCTTCCCCAAATTATCAGGTAAAAATAGCATTCTTGGGAAGTAAATTTTTCCAATGGCTTTATGTCCTTCTGAAATTCTTATCATATACTCTCAGTTGAAATATTTCATTTTGAAAAACAATAGATAGAGATGATCAAATATGAAACCAGGAAACAGAAAGCTTTCATCAGGATATTGGCTCATTGTCAGTTTGACGAATATTTAATTGAAAGGCTTCTATGTGTCAAGCACTACATTATAAGGCTTGTCATCCTGGTTCCATCCTTGATTAATATGCATGCAAGGACCTTAGAACCCAGTGGAGTAAAACCAGAATAAGTGACCTCTCCCCCAAGAGACTGGAAATAGCATGGTATCCACAAAAAATAAATGCTGGGGAGGGGAATTCAGGCAAGCTATCCATTAAAAGTTATTCTAGGGCTAGGGTTGAGTGACAGAGCACTTGCCTAGTGCAGGTGAGGCACTGGGTTCGATCCTCAGCACCACATAAAAAGAGATTAAATTCTAAAAAAAAAAAGTTATGCTAGTCACTCCACACCCACATGATCTAGTACAGATATTTTATGATTAAGAAATTATGTTTAATAAAGCCCTTTTATAATTTTAACATAAAATCTGTACTGTTAACAGGTCTACTTTTGTGCATTAGTTTCTCATTTATATCTTTCTCTTTAGCTTTTTATAAAATTTCTCTTTGAACATGCTAACCAATCCCAACTGTCCTAAAGGAAAAAAAGAATAAGCAATGTCCTTTCATGCTCTAGCCCCAAAGAATGAATAAAGGAACATATGGGGCTCCTGAGTCAGCCTTCTTTCTCCTTTAGCACATGGAAACTGAACAGAGCTTTACAATAATACACAAAAACACCTGGATGGAACAACTCCTTTTCTCCAGCTCAAGCCGCAGGCAGTTATTTACCTTCAGCTTTAGCCCAGATTTCCTCTAGAGGAGGCGCTGTTATCAATGAAGCAGTCTCCTCCACTGTGGAGTACTTGTACCTCACTAAATAGATCAAGTATTGGATATCATCCAGCACGGCAGCCTCTTCAAATATGTTACTTTCCTTTATTCCTATGTCTCTAATATCATTCACACGATTATCAAGCATTTGCTCTGCTACGCTCAAAATGTGTGACTCAGAGGCACGGAAGACCTTATCTAGAACTTTTTCCACATTATAGGGCAGGCTCTCCTGCTGTGCCGACTTCAGCTTTAATGACATTTCCTGCAACATGGCTTCCAGTTCTTGGCCATCAAAGTACTTCAGGAAGCGTTGCAAGGACTTTTGTTCTGTAAAGAAGCTGCGGATTATGGGCAAGTCTTCCTCCTGATCGCTAAGCTCTGGCTTTAGGGCTATATGTGGACTCTGTGGAAGTATATCATCTTCAAGGTCTGCAGAAGCAGGACCCTGGCTTTCTGTGTCTGTGATATGCCCTATGTCCTCAAGGTCCTCTTTTGAGATTTCTTTTCCAGTAGCCTTTTCTGTAGACCCTGAAGGGTTCAGATGTTCCTTAGGGTTGTCTTTTTCAAGATCGTCAGAATCTTTATCCTGAAATACTTCACTTATCCCTGAAGTCTGAGTGTTTTCCTCATCACTTCCATTAAAGAGTCCCTGGGCTTCCTCATCTGCCAGAGGACTTTCCTCCTTTCCCATTTCCATATCACCTCGTTCCTTGTCCATCATGTCTACCCTTTTGGCTGTGGTTTCACTTTTCTTAACAATCTCCCAAATTATACTCATTTCTTGTTTGTTTTCTTTGGTTTCTAGATCAGGATTGATAGTCTCTAAAATTGCTTTCTCAAGAACGTGCTGGTTAACATTCTGAATCCCAGAATGTTTTTCTTTTGACTGTTTTGCACTTACAGCATTTTCATCCTCCAGTAGCTCTTCAGGGGGATAATAATCCTCCTCTACTGCTGCTGGCCTTTTGGTATGAAGACCCGGTACTTCTACCTCGTCAGTTTGCACTGTTTTTTTAATTTCCTGTGTCCCCTGTGTTGCCTTATGCTGAATCAATTCTTCAGCCGAGGACTGCTCTTTACCCTCGTCCTTGGAAAGCCCTATCTTCTCATTTACATGACTAACTGTAACAATCACATCTCTTTCTTGTTGCCAAGAAAGATTTTTTCCGGGACTGGGGACCTCTTCTTCCGGTTCTCTTAACAAACCAATTCCATCTGGAGAGGAGAATCCAGATTGATTTTCAGTTTTCAGAACTAGTCCCTCTTTAATTTCCTGAGGTTGATGCTCCACTGAGTCTATGTGCAGGGTTGGTGTACTTACTGAACCTTGCTCCTCCATTCCATCTTTGGATGCATCATTTTGATTATCTCCCAGGAATGTTGCAATACCCAAGGATTCTGGTGGTTTACTCTGTTCTTGGGTCATCAGACTCCCTACAGCTTTATGTAGAGATTTATTCTCTAAGATATCTTCCAAAATCTTCTCTCCAGGTGAAGAGAGTTCTTCATTCACTTCTTTTGAGATATGGATAACTGCTTCTTTTAGGTCATTCTCGTTGTTTTCAAAGGCTGATTTTAATGTGTCCTTGCCCTTTTCAACAGCTGGCAATGAGCTGAGCTTATTGCTTTGGGGAGAAGTATATGCAATCATCCCTTCTATCTTCTCATCCTCTAATTCTGAAACATCTTGCATCAGGTGCTTCTTAGGCTCCTGAACATCTGTCTCTTTTCCTTTAATATGAAGTTCGATGTCCACTTTTGGCTCTTCATCATTATCTGTCTTAGAGGTTTCCACAAAAAGACCATATTTTGCACTTTCAGGATAAATATAATCTGTTGCTGCTTGTGGTTTCTTCTGTTTTCTGTCTGGAACTAAAGCTTCCTCATCTTCTTTTTCTTCTTCTGAATAAGAATTCCGCAAATCCATCATATCTGTTTTCTCATCACCACCTGTGCCAATATATAAAGTATCCTCCAAGGTTGTCAGTATATTTTTATCATCCTTGATGCCTGGGGGCAGAGTTACCTCAACCTTATCTTCTTCATTTGAATTCTGCTCTTCACCTATTGAATATTTCTCCACTCCAAACTCTACTGGGAATTTCATGCCTTCTTCACTTATAAAGGTTAGTAATGGGAGCTCCCCAAAGCTTTCCTCATTCTCCTCTTCTTCCTTATCAAATGCATAATAATCAGCATCCAATTCCTCATCATCAAAATCTTCGTCTAATGAAGTCACCAGTCTGGTCGTCTCATAATCAGACACAAGTGCATCAGCAGTATAACCAAATTTGGTTTTCAAGTCTAATGTCATTTCTTTTTTCAAAAGTGTATAAGCATTAGTCTTCTGTTCATTTGAGACCTGAGAACTGTTGCTGGTTTTGTTGTTTTCACTTTCTGGCACTTTCAATTCATCTTGTAGTATTTCTTCAAAGGGTTCAAATGAAGTTTGTTCACCTTGAGCATTATCTGTTTGACTATCTGCATGAGGATGGTTCTTCTGAGCCAGAAATTGTTCCTCAAGATCCATAGTGTTTTCTGAGAATGCACTTTCAATTTGCTCTGAGTTTGCTAGTACTGGTTTAGGTTCAGGTTCAACATCCTGGGAGACTTCAGGAAATTGTTCCACTTTTTCTATAGCTTTCTCAGAATCTTCATTTGCAGAATCATACAATTCCAAAAATCCTAGAAGTTCTTCTACACTATAATTATCAAAATCATCTCTTCCACCATCAAAACAGACAAAATCTGTCTCCTGTAAGGAAAAGGAAAACATTAGTGTGTCAATAACAAAGTGTCACAAAAGCAAACTCATCCATGCTCCCAAATTCAGGATTGGTTCTAAAGAATCTTTGGGGTCAACCAGATTACCCTCCTCCAACCCCCATTGGCTAACTCCTTCTATGGCTGAGTAAATCTGTCTTTTTCTAGACTACAGTGTTAGAAAGTCTATTCTTTCTTTCTTTTTTTTTAACATGGGTCATATTCTTTAAAAAGCATAATGAGTAAAAATGGTGACAATTTGGTCTCCAACAGCCTGACTCTTGGGTCTCTCTCAATTTGCTCTGAGCATAAGTAGGGAAAGGCAAGGTATCACTTGTAGGATCCTCAATCTCTAAAATCTACACCTATGTTTCAGGAATTTAATTCTTAATCATTTGCTCAGGAGAAGCTGGAAGATCCTGCAGCATTGAGAAAGATGAATCAGTTTTAAAGTATCTTACTGAGATACAAGTACATTTGATGGAATAAAGAATGATATTAAGGAGGCTCCTCACATTATTATTACCACAAGAACAAACTGAAAACAAGATTCAACAAGTTATACACCTTCCTCTTCATCAGGGTTTCACAGTCACTAAGACCTCTCTCAGGACTATCTATATATTTATTTAGTCTTCCTTCTTGCCACTAGTAAGCAAATTGACATATAAAAGGAGCCATAGTATGAATGGAAATTTTTTTAAAAATTTTTTTAAAAATTTCCATCTCCTAATTAAATCTTCATAATATTCTGTGGGGGTTCTGGGGGTGGGGGAGGCAGTTCAATGTAGTAGGGATGAGTGATTTCCTCTCCCCATCACATGCATTTCTAAGCCATGAGGGATGCATGTAATGGGAAACATAATGAAAAGGCAGAGTTCAAAACAAATGAGTTCTCTGTAATCAGTGAACTGCTGTCACAGCTTAAATCCCAAGAACTAACTCTCTTTACCAACAATGAAGTCCAACAAGCAACAGAAGTGATTTTATGGCCCCTGAGATTATGAAGAAATTTTAGGAACAGCAACAACAAACAGGATGACTTTATCCATTCACCCCATCTAATCTAAGAACTATCCTAGCCTAGCAGCTTGCATATTCTACAGCCACTACAAAGAGCTGCCCAAAGATGTTTCAATGTTGGTGGGCATCAATTACTACACAATTTAAAACTCTAGAAAATAATCAGCTGAAGTGAGAATTCTAGAACACGAAATCCTTTCAGTCACAAAATCAATTTAAGTCAGAGCACAATACAGGAATGCTGTATAAAGGAAGCAGTTGGGGCCTTAAAAGATCTGAGACTGAACATCACCTGAAACACTCAGGTCCCCTTTTCCAAATCTATAACATGACTACGATCCCATATATGACTAAGAATAAGAAAACCTTTGTAAGTACGTATTTCTAGCCTAGTATAAAAGTTAGAGTTTATTAATTTAACCTAAATATACTTAAAATGTCTAATAACTATCCAATGAGTAGTTTTCAAGTTGGAATACCTCCTTTTGCCTGTAAAATGAAATTATTTACCTCTTAAATTTAATAGCCAAGTACAAATATATTACATTATTTATTTTTCACATATAAAACAGAAGAGAAAAGCCCTATAGTTGAGTAAACAGCCTTCTATAAGAATATCTGTTTCAATATATTAGAAAACTCTCAGATTATAATATAATCACCCTTGAATGCCTTTCAAACTTTTTTTTATAGGTAGTCTGATTTCAAATGAAAATCTGATACACAAATGTTATAAACACATTATAAAACTTTCAGAAGCAGTTAACTGAATATAATGGGTGGATTTATAAGCCAGTTTACAATTGAGAACAAAAAAGAAATCCATAACTTACATCTGTTGAAATTTGTAGCTCTTCTTTAGTATATTCACGAACTACTTTGATGAAATCTTTCGGAAAATAACCAAAAATATGGCCAACCTATAGTGCAAAGGAGACAAATATAAAATAAATTCTGTACAAGAAATATAAATAAGAGATTCTCAGAAGTGGCAGGAAATATACACATAATAGATAGGTATATGGTATAACCAAGAAAGAAAGTTGCTATAACAATTACACTGAGATTATTATTCCAAATACAGAACTGTTAAAACAACATTTCCAACCACTGAAGTTTTCTTTTTTACATTTAGCTTAATTCTCAACACAGAGCATATAAAGTTAAGACTTCTGAAGTAAATAAAAGATTTGCATAGGAGATTATTGTATATTATATGGTTAAAACTATATAAATCAAAGCTGGTTATAAATGCAATTCCAAATAACCTCTAGCAAGAATTTACCTGTACATTTTGTAGCATTGCTCATAAACCAATATTTATGTCTTTCTTAACCAATATATAACAGTCATGAAAATTAATAAGTAAAAACAATACAAAATCTCTAAAATGTATTACCACTATAGCAAATGTATTGATAGTATATGCTTTCCTAGCTTTTTCCAAATCTACTTTTACAAGTACTTGGGGAGAAAATAAAATTACAATATAATGCATACTAAACCACATATCAAGCTTCAGTTTCACCCAAAATAAATCCTCTGCAGAAAAGAACCCCATTTATTTTCAGCACCAACAGCTAAATTATATGAAGTTACATAAAGTGTACAAAAGGTATATAAAGTTCCCCTTGAGAAAGACACTCTTATTACTAACTACTGACTAAAAGGAACAGAAGATTCTTGCCAATAATTAAAGGAAACTGATAGGCAAATCAAACGCCCAAAAAAGAAAATTAAAAAAGGCATCTTATCACTAACTCTAAAATATCCCCATTCATGAATGTTCTTGTTATATCTAGAAACCATCTGAGAGCCAGTATTAGTGGTAGAATACTGCCATGAAGATTAGATAAGACGGAGCAATTAAAAGTTTCATCACTGGCAGATAAAGTCTGAGACTCTAGAAAATCAACAACATTGCAGAATGAAAACTAAAAACTCAAAAGGAGAATCATTTTGAAAACTAAAGAGTTTTTAATTTCCTAAGTATAACATTCATGACATGAGAGGCGAGTCTGAGGGGAAATACACTTTTCCCTTCTGATGAAAATTCTATTAAGGTTAAATTTGGAAAAGGAAAAAAAAACAGAGATGTATGGAGAAAGGAAACACATTTATCTCTTATTAATCTGTGTCAATTGAGACCATAGATTATATAAAGCTCCATAATTACACACTGGGTGGTATCCCATTTCTTGTGATATGAAAAAAAAATGATGCAGAATCATGGAGGCTCATGACTGGAAATAATTTTTATACCTAATTTTGCTTCCATACATCATCCCTGCTGAGGTGCTGCTGATTTGATTTGTGGGTGGGGAGCAAAGAACTGCCACAAGAGAACAAATTCTGCATAAGCTACTATCAGAACAAATGTACTTAAGTGCCACTGCCCTGAATGGAAATATTCAAAAGGAAGATGGATTAGACAGGGGTCCTTTCCTAACTAAGTTTTTCACTTTATAGGGAGCTAAGATAAAACACAACCTGACTGAAGGCAAAGAAGACAAATGAATGCCACAGGAGCAATGCAAACAAAGTGCCACCCAAACACTCATCAGTCGGCAAAGATCCTTTCTGGTCAGGTGCTGAAAGCAGGGCTCCTCAGGAAGACAGGATGAGTGCTGCCACCCAGAATGGCAAGAGTCCTAGGGATGAACATAGTTAACAGGCTACAATGTGACAGGAGAAAATGTAAATCAAGCCCATTTATCCAAAAGTTCAAAGAAGGGGAGAAAGACGACTACTGTATGAAAAATGCCACTTGGGTACATGGAAAAACAGTTCCAAGTTTAAAGATTACGAATCCTATTTGGTATACTTGAAAGAAACAATAGATGGTTCTTTATATGGAGTACTGCAACTGGGACTCTGTCTAAATATAAAGTTTGTACCTAAAGGCACCAAGTTTCAAGATCATTCCCTAAGAATCAGAAATGGCAACAAAATGAAACTAGTTTTCCCATAGGGATTACTCTTATTTTCTGCTGTGTGGTATTTTATTTAGGGTGAGAACTTTCAGGGATGCAACCCGGAATGTCTCTAAACTGGAACATTCCTACAGTCATCAAAGACCCTTGCTACTATTTTAAGTAAACAATCCACATATCACATTTAAATGAAAAGGACAATACTCATAAGTATCTCAATGAGGTCACTCCTTGTGAATCTCCCCATTTAAAATATCAAAGCATGATATAAACAATGTCATGTCTTTCATCAGAAGATCCATACAACTGGCTAGAAGTAGAACCCCTGGGGGAACCTTCAGGCATAGATTATAGGAAAAGCAGGAAATGGATGACCCAGAAGTTGCAAAAAAGAAAAAAAAAAAGCACATAATGAACATAATATTCTGCTTTTTTAGAGTAAAAACAGCACAAATGATTAGGTAAAATACACAAAAAATCAACTTTAAATATGCATGCCTGAGTTACTATCTCAGACTTAATTTACAGGATTAACTCTAATGTCCTTGAATCCTTCCCTTTTGAAGCAGCAAAGCTAAGAATTGTCAGGTTTTCACCATGACAACCTTTATGATGTGTAGAGCCTTCTGGAACTTGATGTGAGGGGTAGCAACCACAACCAGTTCAGTTCTGTTTCAGAAAGTCTACTGACTTTCTATGCTGTGCCAGGCCTAAGGCATGTTAGGAGCACAGGGCCTGGCAGAGAGGTTAGGTTAACTCTACAAAGACCCCAAGAAATCAGTCATTTAAATCTACACTGCTGAAAAACCCATCAAAAGTAAGAATATAACACCTGTCAAACTTTTACTTACACTTCTGGCCCAAAGTTCTGGTGATACCTCTGCCAGTTTATAGTAGACATATACAGGGTCACCTTTTTTAAAATTCACAAAACGACAATCTGGGCCTCTGAAATCTTCAAGAGCTTCACCTCGGTACATTAACACTGTATATGAACATTGAAAAAAGAAAAACAAACATTAGAATTTGATTTTTCATGATCCACATTGACCCATCAGGAAATATGAATCCCACTATGAACAAAAATCAAGTTTTTCCAGTACTCTCTGGAATCACTTTTAATTCACCTGCTCAAAGTATCTAAAATTCTTCGAGATTTTATTGCTATAAAATACAATATTCCCTGCAATTAGACAAGGGAAAAGGAAGCTTCTCTATTTTTCTCTGTGCTGAGAAATAAAAAGCAATGTGGCTACCACCAATCATGGCTGGTTTCAGTGAAACTCTTGGTTCTTGCAGGCCTCAATTTTTTTCTGTTTCATAATCATAAAAAGCTTCATTTTGCAAATATGTAAATCCAAGTGTAGACATGGACAGGCTTAAGTATGGCTTCATGCAGAGGTAATAGGGAGGGAAGAGGGAAGAATATCCAGGAACCTCCAAGGGGTTAATTAACTTGAACTAACCGCTAAAAGACATTACCTTTAAGTGGCTGCAAGTGCTACCATGCAGCCATAAACACTGTCAATTTCATTTGCAGAAGAGTTGCTGTCTCTGTGTTCAGGATCTGGGTAAATTACCAGGAAATGTATTTTCTCTGAGCAAATATTGTTGACTATATCCAACATTAAGATTGTTTCAAAACATCCTCATTAATATCAAAAATCAAAAGTGGGTATCCTATCTGACAAGGAACAAGTTTAACCATGAGAAAAGGTCAGGCAATACCTTCATGCTTAAAATGCAGGACTAGAATCACAATTGATCTAGAAACTGGTAGAAGCAACATTTTTCTTTTGGTTGACCAAATACACAGTTTCTGATTTAAGATGAAATGGACAATAGATGTATGTAAAAAGCACAAAGAAGAAATGGAAATAACACTTTTTCTAAAGGCCAATTAGCAGTAAAATACACAAGAATGTGTGTTTTATAAAAATATATGTCTGAGGAACAAACACAGATTTGGAGAGGGTAACTTGTTATTTTGAAGCTAAAATAGGACTATTTTCAAAACTGTCAGCATCCTAATTCATAGATAATTAAGAGGCCAAGTTGAAGGTGAGAGAAACTTTAAGGTGGGGAATTCTCATCACAAGTGGAAATGGCAATGTTTCTCTTGCTCCCCCTTAGGTCATAGAGGATTTACAAATAAGTAATATATTAGGTGACAACATAATGCATACTATGGAGCACCTATTTAGTTATTTTTTTTTTGGAGCACTTATTTGGAAGGCACACAAGGACACCTGACATACACACCTCACTACTTCCTACAACACAACACAGACCCACCTGTTGTGTTTGGTCACATCTGTTTGGACACAGGCCATTTCTCAAGCTATGTTACCCCACTGAACCTTACCAACACCATGTCTTAGTACTGAGGAAGCATCAGTGATGAGATTGTCCAGGTAGCCCACATAGGATAGCGCTTGACAGCAAAGACTAGCAAACATTCTACCATGCCGGAAGCCTGATTTTGTTCACCCAAAACTGAAAGGAAATATCATGGCAGCTGCTTTGCTTTTCTGAGTGTTTATTTACTCCAGCCTTAGGGTTACCTCTAGGAACAGCTTAACATATATTGGAAACATCTTTTTTCTTTATGGGAGTGGAACAAACAATTCAAATTATAAAATTTGTTTTTGGTAACACCAATTTAGGCATAAAGAGCTCAATGGTAAACTTCTTGGCCTTTTCAGCATGAATATTTTAAAATATGTACTGCTTACAATTTATGGACAACATGGTCATCAAGTTACAAGGTTACTAGAAACCAAGCAGGAGGCCAAAAGAAGAATTCTGGGCCAGTAAATATATAGAGGAAAGAGGTTCCAACAACACTAGCAACTGAGTCTAAAACTGAATTGGCTTATAAAAATCTTGGAGTATTATTGTTATTGCAACAAACCTCTTCATCTGAATCTGAATGGCTACATCCTCCCCACCGCCCACCTCCAATCCAGGTGTGCAGGAAGCAATTCTGTCCGCTTCCTGCACACAGAAGAGGCTGCAGTTCCCAGGTGGCCAGTGCAGATCCTTGGCCTCTTTCAAAAGCAAAAGATTACTGGCCCACCTGCTACCCTACCTCAAATATGAAGGGAGGCTTCTATGCACAGAAATGACAGGTTGAAGCAGAGTCGGGGCCGAGACCTGGGAACACATTGCGTGCCTGGACTTGGTGCTCTTCCCAAGTCTAAACTCTAGTCCCTGTTAAAAGGCAAAACCAGCCCAATCCCCAGTGCAGCAAAAAAAAACGAAGGGGCCAGTGAGCCTTTCCCAAGGAGCCCCACCATCAACCTGCCACTGGGATTAAGGCCACCTAGCCCTGGAGAGCATCTGCCCTGATACCGCACCGGCCCAGGTCCCTGTGGCGGGGGCAGAAAAGCGCTCTGCTACAGTGTGGGGAGCCCCGGGCGCGTGGCGCGCAACCCCATCACCCATTGAGATCCTAGGCAAATCCTGGAAGGGAATAAACTGAGAGCTGTCCCTGGGGAATCCTGTTTCCCAACCCCCGCCTCAGTCAGTAGAGAAAAATAAAACGCTGGCAACAAGTGGGAGTCCAAACCCCCGCAACCCGAGCGGGCTGGCGGGGGCGCAGGCAGAGCCGGAGTGGGCACACGCAGGGTCCCGAGGCTCTTGTCACTCCTGCACCCCACCCGTCGTCCTTCGACCCCCTAGCCCAGCCCGCGGGGCTGGGGACTGGGAGATCAGAGCCCCATGCAGCCCTGAAGAGCCACCGCAGAGACCCCGGGCCGCCCACCCGCCTGCGCACTCACTGCTGCATTCGTCGTCTGCACAGAGTTTGTGCTTCCAGAAGCGCTGGCCAGTGCTCGGGTCCGGTTGGCCCAGTACTCGCCAGGTCGGACAGAGCACGAACAGCCAGAAGAGCAGCCCCGGCGCCGCAGCCATGTTGTGGTCACCTCGGGGAGTAGGCTGCGGCGGGCATGGGGCTCAGGGGGCAGGGTGGGTAGCAAGGCGCGGAGGGGCGGCACCCGGGAAGGCTTCAGCCTTTCCCGGTTGACACGTCAGCAGGGATATATGGGGGTCGATGCACTGGCTCTACTGGGGAATGCAGGGAGCCGGAGCTCCCCGTCCTTCTCTAGTGGAGACCTGCTCCTCAACTGAAGACCTTCTCCTCTAGTAGCTGCCGTGGCAACTAGGACTCTCTTTCTCGTCCAATCACCTGCCTTTGCTTCGGTGCCCTCACAAGCGACCCTCCGCATGATTCCATTCGCCACCCACCATCCCCCGCCACTCCGCCAACCGGTCTTTTCTGGCTTTCATCAACTTCTCATTTGTGGTCCATCCTGAACTAGCCTACTCCACTTCACCATCACTCCCATCCCCCATTCCTGGTCTGGTACCACCTTTTCTGAACTACCAAATCCCACCCATGACTTGTCACAGCTAGTCTATGGTTCCAAGCTCCCTCCCCTTCAAACTCCTAGAGGTTCCTTGAAGCCCCACCCCAATCCCTCTGATTAGGAAAGGGGAAAGTGGGAAAGTGAATGGAACTGTGAGTGAGGGTGTAAACTGGAGACTATGGCCTGCTTTTTTTTAAGGCGGGGACAAGTGAGGGCAGAGAGATGGACAGTAGTCTTCGGGCTAAGATCTTGAGATTCTTATCTTTATCCATAAGGGAAGAAATCATTTAATTCAACAGCATATTTTTAACTTTCATTTTGTGCTACCATTCATGCCAGATGCTGGACAAAGCCCTAGCACGGTGTGGGAGTGGATGAAAATCAAAAGACAAGATATCTGGTCCTGGTCTGAAAAAGTCCACAACTTCGTGGGAACCAACTGTCAAAATCGGTTGTCAGAGAAGAAAGCAATTAGCTAACATTTCTTGAACACTTTCTTTATGTCCAGTTGTTATTCTGAAGGTTTTATACATATCAATTCATTTAATCTTCATAACAATAGTACCTTACAGTAGTAGTAGGTCCTATTCCAATCCTTATTTTAGAGTAAATTGAGGCAGTCACACATCCAGTTGAAAGGTTAATAAAACAGGTACTTGTTACTCTGTTTTTCTGTATGCTCAACAAAACACCGTTGAAATCTTAAAAAACTGTCTGCTAATCTTGTTCCCAGAATGTGCTGTCCCCAACTGCCGAACTGTTTGCTAATCTTGCTCCCAGAATGTGCTGTCCCCAACTGCCAAACTGCAGAATGTAACTTCCCTCCCTGCCCTCTTCAAGGAAAGTATATAAGCTCTGCTTAAGCTGTTGTCAGGGCTCTTTGCTCTCTCTTTGCTCTGTTCAAGTGAGCTCTGAGTCCCAGCATGCTGGTCAATAAACCCTTTGCCATTGCATGAGATAGTCTCTTGGTGGTCTCTTCCTCCGACGCTCGCCTGACCTTTACACAGTGAGTAATGGAGCTAAGTTTCAAACCCAAGGAGTAGACTCCTTTTCATCACAACCCATCAACTAACAAGCAAATGTTGTACTTTCTGACAAGAGGAGCAAAATATGATTTAAATCATAATATAGCTGAATTACTGATATGTACAGTTAAGGGGGGGAAAGGCACAAGCTAGCCAGCCCAAGGAAGAGTGTCTGCAATGCTCTCATCCTTGGTGGAGCCATTCTCATTTGTCTGTGACCAAGGGCTTGTTACTATAGTCTCTGCTAAAGTTATTCATCAACCTCCAACACTGAACCCATCAGTTGTTTCCCCAAATTAACTGAATCTTTAAAATTTAGAGAAAAGAATGTAGTCCACCATGTTCATAATGTTAAATAAAGAAAACAATGGAAAAAAGGTGTGCACAAACATTTGTCTACAGGGGCCATGAGAGGTCCCCGTTGGTCCAGTGTACTTCTGCGCTTTCTGGAGAACCAGTGGATCATAGAGAGAAACTGTCTGAGTCATTCTTCATTTCTTTTCTACCATGTATTTACTATGTTATAAAATGTATCTACTAGGCATCTCTAACAACATGTTGAAAACTGAACTCATTTTTCTCTCAAAATCTGCTCCTTTCAGTCTTCCCTAACTCAGAAATAAGAATGACAATTTAATTCCCATTATCCAGGTGCTCAAAGCCCAAAACTTACAAACCATCTTTGATCTCTTTTCTCTCACATTCCAACTCCAGTCCATTAGACAATATTATGACTTTATTTTTATAATTTTATTGAGATATAGTTGACCTACAATAAATTGCAAATGTTTAAGGTGTAAAATTTGATAAGTTTTGACATGAATATACCCATGAGACTATCACCAAAATCAAAAGAGTCTTTCATCCTTCTTTGTAATCCCTCCCCTCTTCTTTTCTGGCTGTCTCCAAACATCTCCTGTCATTATAGATTGTTTTGCATTTTCTAGAATTTGATATAAATTATACAGCATTTTATTTATTTATTTTTCTGACATCCTTCTTTCCAAGTAAGCATTTGAAACATGCCCAGAATCTGACCACTCCTCTGCATCTGCTAAGCCAATATACAGGCCAAACCCACATCATAAGTCACCTGAATGATTTCCATAGCCTTCTTCTGTCTTTGCTTCTGCCCTCATTTTCCCCAATATCTACTGTCCTGATGGCAACTAGACTGATATTTTTAAATATAAATTTGATTGTGTCTCTCTGTTCAAAATCTTCCTATAGCTTCCCATTTCCAAATAAAAGGCAATGACTTTAGCCAGGCCTGGTCGTACTCATCTGTAATCCCAGAAGCTCAGGAGGCTGCCAGGAGGATCCTGAGTTCAAAGCCAGCCTCAGAAATGTAGTGAGTCCCTAAGCAACTCAGTGAGACCCTACCTCTAAATAAAATATTTTAAAAAGGACTGTGGGTGTTGCTCAGTGTTTAAGTGCCCCTGGAGGTTCAATCTCTGGTATCAGGAAAAAAAAGGAAAAAAAGCCATGACTTTATTATGGACTGCCCTGCCTTATTATGGACTGCTCTTAATCAATGTGACTCCCCTCATCCTTTTCTCCCCATTTCCTAGCATTCTTCTCTTGCTCTGTTAGTTCCATTTAAATACACCAAGCCCACCCCTGCTTCAGAGCATTTACACTTGCAACTTTGCCTCAACCTTAACTCCCCAAATCATCTGACTAGCTAACTACCCCCCTCACTTTATCATGTCTTTGCAACAGTGGCATTTCATGTGATAAAGGCCTTCCCTGGCCACCCTACGCAAAATAGAGCCTCTTGCCATGACTATCAAGCCCATCACCCTGCCTTTCTTTCTCTTCAGACTTGCCTTACCACTTTAGACTTCTCTTACTACTTGCCTTACATTTGTTTATCTATTTGAGTGCTCCAACCCAACCTCAAACACAATTTCCAACACGAGCAGGAAATTAGTTGTTTTGATCACTACTGTTACATCAGTGACTAGGGAAATGCCTAGAATGTATGAGAGAGTTAACAAATGATTTGTTGAATAAACTCATGGTTCCAATGATCTCAACTCCAGGAATGGACCCCTGAATGTTTGTGTTGAATAAAAACATAGTTGTTGTGGAGAGTAGTTGTTCGGTTAAATGATACTGGAATATTTAAGCAGTTCTTTAAAAACTAGATTTAATTTTTTCCTATTTTTCTTATTATATAATATGGTATGTTGTAGAATTTTTCTTATTATAGAATAGAGATTAATGATAATTCATTGGTGGAAAAATCAGAATAGCAAAATGATCTAATTGCATATTATCTTCTTGATATTTACTTTGACTCATAATCAGATATAATTTTATATGCATAGTTAGTGCTTCCAGTTACTGAAGAACTAGCTGCTTAGTTTGTAGAGTTTTCAATATTTTGATTTATCAGTATTATTTTTTAAAATTATTGCCTTAAAGACATATTAGCTAGTCTGGTGGATAATGAGAAGAAAATTTCTCAACTGGCCACAATAAGGTAGTGGTAGTTCTTTCTACCAGGATACATACAATTAGTGGATGAATCAGCATTCACTTTTACTCATAGCATTTAAATATGTGGCATTGATGTTTAATATAAGGTTATGTTAAAAACCTTCAGAAAAGTAACAGGATAGAATGTGGTGGTGATTGTTGGCATGGAGATAAATAATCTCAAGTGCATTATTCTTTAATACCTCAAAGGGAATTCTTACAGGGTAAGGGTTGAGTAATTGTTAAAGGTAAATGTATCCAGTTTGGGTGGAGGGGACATAAAATTCTAAGTATGAGGGTTCCTAATGTCAGAGTACAATCTAAATGAGACAAGAAAAACATATCTGAAACAAATAATTGGCAGCATAATAACATATACCATTGGAAACTTGTGAAGGCACTTGCCTAGGAGCATTCAGAAGGCCTAACGCTGCCGTTACCAGGAAGAACCTCATCTATTGTAAATGATGTGCCAGAGAATAGTGTTAAACATTATGGAGGACTAAATCTCTCCAAGAGGGGCAACAGATTTACCCTCGCATATGAAACATTGGAAAAAAGTGGACAAAATACAAACAACAACAGTTTTCAGATATTAGATAGTAAGCAGCATAAGAGTGACCTCTAAGATAAAGTTAAGCATGAGAGATGAGTGCTAGGATTATCCCAATTTACTCCCTGGAAAGAATTTTTCAGGCCACATTCAGAGAAGGGAAACTCAAATAGAAAATCTCCTGAGTTGAAGAGATGGATTTTAAAGTCTGAAGACACCGATGCAGCTAGAAGTCACAGATCAGAGTAAAGGAGAGAGTAGAGAACTGCAGAGGGAGAGAGAGTGTGTACATGTACTAGCTCTCTAGACATCTATGGAGGGTTCCCCTGAAGTCTGTGGTTAAGTAACAATGGGCACACATGTAAGGCCAGAGAAAGAATCTTCAGAAAGGAACAGGATGGAAGGTGGTGGTGATTGTTGGCATGGAGATCAATTTTTGTAATCACCAGCTGGAATGGAAAATCTATAATAAAAAGGCATCAAGTAACATAGTCAGTAAAGGGCAAAAATCAGCCCAAAATTGAAGGTAACTCCTGTCTAGCAGAATCTTAAAAAGATAAAAATGTTTCCAAGATAGTTCAGAAAAAAGCTGTACACAGCTCAAGAATATTTAAAAGAATACAAAATATCCAATACTCAACAAGGTAAATTCACAATGTTTGGAATCCAATAAAAATGTATGAGGCATGCAAAGAGGTAGCGAAATATAACCCATGTTGAAAAGAAAATTAATAGAAATGATCATTAATTACACTGTGATAGAGTTATTATACAAGGACATTAATACAGTTGTATACCATATGTTCAAGATGCTATGGAAAAGCATAAGCATGTAAAGGAGAAAAAAGAAGATATAAAAATGATCTAATTCAAACTCAGATAAAACAATGGCTAAGGTGAAAATTACACTGAATGAGATTAACAGCAAATTCTACATTGAAGAAGTCAATATCAGCAAACTGAATATGCAGTGATAAAGACTCTCCAAAATGAAACACGGAGAAAGAGACTGAACTGAACAGAGCATCAGTATGCACAGCTTCAACCAGTCCAATATATGTGTTATGGTAGTTCCTAAAAGAGGTGAGAAAAACACATTTGAAGAAATAATAAATAAAAATGTTCCATATCTGATGAACACTCAGATTCAAAAAGCTCAATGAACAAGAAAAATGATAAAGATGACACAAATATACACTAAATGCTTAAAACCAGTGCTAAGAAAAAATTGAAAAGCATCTACAGAAAACAGATACCATTATGTACAAAGGAGTGAGAGTAAAATGTCAAAATTCATTCAAGAACCATGCAAACCAGAAAACAGTACATCAATATTTTCAAGTTCTGAAAGAAAAAAACACTGACATCCTAGAATTGCATTCCAAATGAAAATATATTTCAAAATGATGTAGTCTTTAATGCAAAAGATTTTTTTTTGAATTTTTTTAATTTTTATTTTTTAGTTCTCGGCGGACACAACATGTTTGTTTGTATGTGGTACTGAGGATCGAACCCGAGCCGCACGCATGCCAGGCGAGCGCACTACCGCTTCAGCCACATCCCCAGCCCCAATGCAAAAGAATTAAGTTAAACCCTACCCCACATAAAAATTACCTCAAAATGGACCACAGACATAAATGTAAGAACTCAAAATGGACAACACATATATATGTAAGAACCAAAACCAAATGTAAGAAAACATAAGTAAAACTTGGAGAAGAACTTAACTACGAAGTCATTACTTCGTAGTTAAGACACCAAAGGCCCAAGCACCAAAAGAAAAAATAATAAAGTAATAAACTTCATCAAATTTAAAACTTTTAAAGGCTACCATCGAAGAAAGTGAAAATACAATTATAGAAGAAAATATTTACAATTCATGTAGTTAGAATATAACTACCGAGAATACATAAGCAATTCTTATTGTTCAATATGAAAAGACAAATGGCAAGAAATTAGAATAGACATTTCTCCGAAGAAAATAAGCAAAAGCCAATAAGCAAATGAAAGGATACCCAGCACCATTAGGGAAATGTACAACCTCAGTGAGATACTACTTCACATCTATTAAGATGGTTATAATCAAAAAGATAATAATAAGTTGGAAAGGATGTGGATCAATGGGAACCCTCACACACTACTGGTAGGGATAGACTACAGACCTAAATGTAGCAGCTAAACCTATACAACTTCTGGAAGAAAATATAAAAAGCTGCTTGGCAGAGACTCTCTCTGCCTCATGCTCTCTTTTTTCTCTCTCTCCTCTCAGAAATAGATCAGACTTAAAAACTTTGTCTCATGCTGGGCGTGGTGGTACATACCTGTAATACCAGTGGCTCAAGAGGCTGAGGCAGGGGGATTGCAAATTCAAAGCCAGCCTCAGCAAAAGTGAGTCACTAAGCAACTCAGTGAGACCCTGTCTCTAAATAAAATACAAAATAGGACTGGGGATGTGGCTCAGTGGTGGTATGCCCCTGAGTTCAATCCCCAGTACTAAAAACAACAACAACAACAAACTGTCTATTCTATATTCATTGTTATGGAAATGGAAAGGTAAGCTGACAGACTAGGACAAAGTATTGGCAAAACATATATCTCTCAAGAGAATGATATCTAGGATATGCAAATGATTCTTGCAACTTATTAATATAAGAAAAATGAGCCAATTTGAAAGGATGGGCAGAAGATTTTTTTCTTCACCAAAGTAGATACAAATATGGTGAATGTGCACATGAAAGGATATCCAACATAATTTGAAATGTAAATCAAAACTGCAGTGTTATTACACATACAGTAGGATGGACAAAATTTAAGACTGATCATAACAAATGTTGACAAAGATGAAGACTATGGTATCTCTCTTAGAACTGCAGACTATACCATGTAGTACAAACAATGGCAAACTGTTAGAAAACTGTTTGGCAGTTGCTTTAAAAATTAAATCACATCTGTCGAGATATTTACTCCAGAGAAATAAAAGCATACATCCACACTGAGACTTGTGCACAACTATTCATGGTGGTTTTATTTGTAATAGTCAAAAAATCCCCAATGTTGGACTGTGGGAACATGTCATGCCTCAGAATCCTTATACTCATATTAACCATATAGTAGGCATTTGATTACTAACTATTCCATGAATGTAGAGATTGATTTTTTTACTGTTAATAGAACTTCTCTTTTATTAAATATAACAGCCAAAAGAAAATCACGTATAGCACAATGAATTATCACAAAGTAAACATATCCATTAAACCTAACCCAGGTCAAGAGATTGGACATCAAATGCACCTTCATGAGCCCTCTCTCATTGCTCCCCTAATTATTCCCTCCGCTCCCCCAGAGTTAGGCACTATTTTAACTTCTAATAACAAGAATTAGTTTTGCCTGTTTTGTTACTTTATTCAGTGTAATCATACACATGTGTTCTTTGGTGTGTGGCTTTTTTAGCTCCATATGTATTTTTATAAGATTTATCCAAGTTGTTGAATATGAATGTACTTCTTATTTTCATTGCTTAATAATTTTCCACTGTATAAATATAACCTGGTTTTCTTAAAAAAAATCCCCAATGTATATCAATAGGAAAATAGATAATAAATTTTGGAAACATACTTAGCAAGAATAAAGAACTATTGATAATAGCAAAAACAGGGAGATTCTGAATGAAATAAACTAGACAAAAAGTAATATGCACTGAAAAATTCTTTTTTTTTTGTACTCCCTAGTACAAATATCCAAGGGTGCTCTACTGCTGAGCTACATCCCCAGCCCTTTTTATTTTATTTATTCTTTTATTATTATTATTATTTATTTTTTATTTATTTATTTATTTTTTTTTTTTTTGCTATCAGAGATGGAACTCTTGGGAACTCAAGCACTGAGCCACATCCCCAGCCCTCTTTTGTATTTTATTTAGAGATAGGTCCCACTGAGTTACTCAGGGCCTCATTAAGTTGCTAAGGTTGGCTTTGAACTCCCAATTCTCCTGTTTCACCATTCTGAGCCGCTGGGATTACAGGTGTGTGCCACCATGCCCAGTTTAGTTTTTATTTTGAAACAGAGTCTGGCTCAGTTCCCCAAGTTTACCTCAAACTTTCGATCCTCCAGCCTCAGCCTCCTAAATATCTCGGATTACAGACTCTGCCACCACCTCCCAGCAGATTCAGTTATATTTAAAGGTAGAAAGTTATAAACCAGGTGAATCCTAGTAAAGGTCTTAGTAAAAACTTAATAAAAATAAGAGCACGATGCTTGGTCACAATATGGTAAGTCATAAAATGACAACAAATATCCATTTTCTCTCAGGTTGACCAGAACAATATCATTTCTCAATGGATTTCAAAGGGTCTCCTTCCTTCTTTCCTTGCCCTCCCTCCCTCCCTTCCTTCCTTCCTTCCTGAGTTTTGGCGTGCGTGTGTGTGTGTGTGTGTGTGTGTATGTACTTCATCTTCTGTGCCAGTGTAAGAGGTTTAGGCAATGGATCAACCTTTACACCTGTGCCTAAGGACCCCAATCTTGGATCTATCTCCAAGGGTGGAGGTGACTCTAGATCCTCATTATAATCTCGAAAGTGGGAACTCCTAAAAAATAAACAGGTCTTTATTGGTAACACCAGTTTCCTCTTTGGTAAAAGTTAGTGCAGTGGGAGGGTGGCAAGGGCCCTACCCTGCCACAAAATAAATGCTAAAATGCATTTTGATACAAATCATAAACACTAAAGAGTTAAAAGTAAGAGATGAGTCTTGGGATTTGAGTTAGACCTGGATAAGTACATAAGATTCAGATTCTAAAAAGAGAATAAAAAGCAAGTGAATTAAACAGCATAAGAAAGACTCAGCAGAAAGAAATATGTTTAAAGGACAGTAAAGACACCTCATTTTGCTAAGAGGAAAGGATTCTATAAAGGATGACATATTTGTGTGCTTAGGTCAGA